>NW_028127418.1:0-68299 GCF_965231255.1 Vanellus vanellus
GGCATTTGAAAGGGTTCCAGGAGGCAGTGAGAACCAGCATTACTTTTCCCCGCTGGCACCTTTGCTGTGGCAGCAAAAGCTGGACGTTTGTCTTTTTTGCTCCTGAGGTTGCCGAAAGCGAAAACAGGTGCTTTTGAGGATGGAGTCCGCAGGAAAGCAGAGAGGTCCAAAATTTCTGGGGCATTTGAAAGAGTTCCAGAAGGCAGTGAGAACCAGCATTACTTTTCCCCGCTGGCACCTTTGCTGTGGCAGCAAAAGCTGGACGTTTGTCTTTTTACCACCGGAGTGCGCCGAAAGTGAAAAAAGGCGCTTTTGAGGATGGAGTCCGCAGGAAAGCAGAGAGGGCCAAATTGTCTATGGCATTTGAAAGGGTTCCAGGAGGCAGTGAGAACCAGCATTACTTTTCCCCGCTGGCACCTTTGCTGTGGCAGCAAAAGCTGGACGTTTGTCTTTTTTGCTCCTGAGGTTGCCGAAAGCGAAAACAGGTGCTTTTGAGGATGGAGTCCGCAGGAAAACAGAGAGGTCCAAAATTTCTGCGGCATTTGAAAGAGTTCCAGAAGGCAGTGAGAACCAGCATTACTTTTCCCCGCTGGCACCTTTGCTGTGGCAGCAAAAGCTGGACGTTTGTCTTTTTACCACCGGAGGGCGCCGAAATTGAAAAAAGGTTTTTTTGAGGATGGAGTCCGCAGGAAAGCAGAGAGGGCCAAATTGTCTGTGGCATTTGAAAGGGTTCCAGGAGGCAGTGAGAACCAGCATTACTTTTCCCCACTGCACCTTTGCTGTGGCAGCAAAAGCTGGACGTTTGTCTTTTTTGCTGCAGAGGTTGCCGAAAGCGAAAACAGGTGCTTTTGAGGATGGAGTCCGCAGGAAAGCAGAGAGGGCCAAATTGTCTGGAGCATTTGAAGAGGTTCAAGGAGGCAGTGAGAACCAGCATTACTTTTCCCCGCTGGCACCTTTGCTGTGGCAGCAAAAGCTGGACGTTTGTCTTTTTTGCTCCGGAGGCTGCCGAAAGCGAAAACAGGTGCTTTTGAGGATGGAGTCCGCAGGAAAGCAGAGAGGGCCGAATTGTCTGTGGCATTTGAAAGAGTTCCAGGACGCAGTGAGAACCAGCATTACTTTTCCCCGCTGGCACCTTTGCTGTGGCAGCAAAAGCTGGACGTTTGTCTTTTTTGCTCCTGAGGTTGCCGAAAGCGAAAACAGGTGCTTTTGAGGATGGAGTCCGCAGGAAAGCAGAGAGGGCCAAATTGTCTGTGGCATTTGAAGAGGTTCCAGGAGGCAGTGAGAACCAGCATTACTTTTCCCCGCTGGCACCTTTGCTGTTGGCAGCAAAAGCTGGACGTTTGTCTTTTTTGCTCCGGAGGCTGCCAAAAGCGAAAAAAGGTGCTTTTGAGGATGGAGTCCGCAGGAAAGCAGAGAGGGCCAAATTGTCTGGGGCATTTGAAGAGGTTCCAGGAGGCAATGAGGACCAGCATTACTTTTCCCTGCTGGCACCTTTGCTGTGGCAGCAAAAGCTGGACGTTTGTCTTTTTTGCTCCGGAGGCTGCCGAAAGCGAAAATAGGTGCTTTTGAGGATGGAGTCCGCAGGAAAGCAGAGAGGGCCAAATTGTCTGGGGCATTTGAAAGAGTTCCAGGAGGCAGTGAGAACCAGCATTACTTTTCCCCGCTGGCACCTTTGCTGTGGCAGCAAAAGCTGGACGTTTGTCTTTTTACCACCGGAGGGCGCCGAAAGTGAAAAAAGGCGCTTTTGAGGATAGAGTCCGCAGGAAAGCAGAGAGGGCCAAATTGTCAGGGGCATTTGAAAGGGTTCCAGGAGGCAGTGAGAACCAGCATTACTTTTCCCCGCTGGCACCTTTGCTGTGGCAGCAAAAGCTGGACGTTTGTCTTTTTTGCTCCGGAGGCTGCCGAAAGCGAAAACAGCTGCTTTTGAGGATGGAGTCCGCAGGAAAGCAGAGAGGGCCAAATTGTCTGGGGCATTTGAAAGGGTTCCAGGAGGCAGTGAGAACCAGCATTACTTTTCCCCGCTGGCACCTTTGCTGTGGCAGCAAAAGCTGGACGTTTGTCTTTTTTGCTCCGGAGGCTGCCGAAAGCGAAAACAGGTGCTTTTGAGGATGGAGTCCGCAGGAAAGCAGAGAGGGCCAAATTGTCTGTGGCATTTGAAAGGGTTCCAGGAGGCAGTGAGAACCAGCATTACTTTTCCCCGCTGGCACCTTTGCTGTGGCAGCAAAAGCTGGACGTTTGTCTTTTTTGCTCCGGAGGTTGCCAAAAGCGAAAACAGGTGCTTTTGAGGATGGAGTCCGCAGGAAAGCAGAGAGGGCCAAATTGTCTGGGGCATTTGAAGAGGTTCCAGGAGGCAGTGAGAACCAGCATTACTTTTCCCCGCTGGCACCTTTGCTGTGGCAGCAAAAGCTGGACGTTTGTCTTTTTTGCTCCGGAGGCTGCCGAAAGCGAAAACAGGTGCTTTTGAGGATGGAGTCCGCAGGAAAGCAGAGAGGGCCAAATTGTCTGTGGCATTTGAAAGGGTTCAAGGAGGTAGTGAGAACCAGCATTACTTTTCCCCGCTGGCACCTTTGCTGTGGCAGCAAAAGCTGGACGTTTGTCTTTTTTGCTCCGGAGGCTGCCGAAAGCGAAAACAGGTGCTTTTGAGGATGGAGTCCGCAGGAAAGCAGAGAGGGCCAAATTGTCTGGGGCATTTGAAAGGGTTCCAGGAGGCAGTGAGAACCAGCATTACTTTTCCCCGCTGGCACCTTTGCTGTGGCAGCAAAAGCTGGACGTTTGTCTTTTTTGCTCCGGAGGCTGCCGAAAGCGAAAACAGGTGCTTTTGAGGATGGAGTCCGCAGGAAAGCAGAGAGGGCCAAATTGTCTGGGGCATTTGAAAGGGTTCCAGGAGGCAGTGAGAACCAGCATTACTGTTCCCCGCTGGCACCTTTGCTGTGGCAGCAAAAGCTGGACGTTTGTCTTTTTTGCTCCGGAGGCTGCCGAAAGCGAAAACAGGTGCTTTTGAGGATGGAGTCCGCAGGAAAGCAGAGAGGGCCAAATTGTCTGTGGCATTTGAAAGGGTTCCAGGAGGCAGTGAGAACCAGCATTACTTTTCCCCGCTGGCACCTTTGCTGTGGCAGCAAAAGGTGGACGTTTGTCTTTTTTGCTCCGGAGGCTGCCGAAAGCGAAAATAGGTGCTTTTGAGGATGGAGTCCGCAGGAAAGCAGAGAGGGCCAAATTGTCTGTGGCATTTGAAAGAGTTCCAGGAGGCAGTGAGAACCAGCATCACTTTTCCCCGCTGGCACCTTTGCTGTGGCAGCAAAAGCTGGACGTTTGTCTTTTTACCACCGGAGGGCGCCGAAAGTGAAAAAAGGCGCTTTTGAGGATAGAGTCCGCAGGAAAGCAGAGAGGGCTTAATTGTCTGGGGCATTTGAAAGGGTTCCAGGAGGCAGTGAGAACCAGCATTACTTTTCCCCGCTGGCACCTTTGCTGTGGCAGCAAAAGCTGGACGTTTGTCTTTTTTGCTCCGGAGGTTGCCAAAAGCGAAAACAGGTGCTTTTGAGGATGGAGTCCGCAGGAAAGCAGAGAGGGCCAAATTGTCTGGGGCATTTGAACAGGTTCCAGGAGGCAGTGAGAACCAGCATTACTTTTCCCCGCTGGCACCTTTGCTGTGGCAGCAAAAGCTGGACGTTTGTCTTTTTTGCTCCGGAGGCTGCCGAAAGCGAAAACAGGTGCTTTTGAGGATGGAGTCCACAGGAAAGCAGAGAGGGCCAAATTGTCTGTGGCATTTGAAAGGGTTCCAGGAGGCAGTGAGAACCAGCATCACTTTTCCCCGCTGGCACCTTTGCTGTGGCAGCAAAAGCTGGACGTTTGTCTTTTTACCACCGGAGGGCGCCGAAAGTGAAAAAAGGCGCTTTTGAGGATGGAGTCCACAGGAAAGCAGAGAGGGCCAAATTGTCTGTGGCATTTGAAAGGGTTCCAGGAGGCAGTGAGAAGCAGCATTACTTTTCCCCGCTGGCACCTTTGCTGTGGCAGCAAAAGCTGGACGTTTGTCTTTTTTGCTCCGGAGGCTGCCGAAAGCGAAAACAGGTGCTTTTGAGGATGGAGTCCGCAGGAAAGCAGAGAGGGCCAAATTGTCTGGGGCATTTGAAAGGGTTCCAGGAGGCAGTGAGAACCAGCATTACTTTTCCCCGCTGGCACCTTTGCTGTGTCAGCAAAAGCTGGACGTTTGTCTTTTTTGCTCCGGAGGCTGCCGAAAGCGAAAACAGGTGCTTTTGAGGATGGAGTCCGCAGGAAAGCAGAGAGGGCCAAATTGTCTGTGGCATTTGAAAGGGTTCCAGGAGGCAGTGAGAACCAGCATTACTTTTCCCCGCTGGCACCTTTGCTGTGGCAGCAAAAGCTGGACGTTTGTCTTTTTTTGCTCCGGAGGCTGCCGAAAGCGAAAACAAGTGCTTTTGAGGATGGAGTCCGCAGGAAAGCAGAGAGGGCCAAATTGTCTGTGGCATTTGAAAGGGTTCCAGGAGGCAGTGAGAACCAGCATTACTTTTCCCCGCTGGCACCTTTGCTGTGGCAGCAAAAGCTGGACGTTTGTCTTTTTTGCTCCGGAGGTTGCCGAAAGCGAAAACAGGTGCTTTTGAGGATGGAGTCCGCAGGAAAGCAGAGAGGGCCAAATTGTCTGGGGCATTTGAAAGGGTTCCAGGAGGCAGTGAGAACCAGCATTACTTTTCCCCGCTGGCACCTTTGCTGTGGCAGCAAAAGCTGGACGTTTGTCTTTTTTGCTCCGGAGGGCGCCGAAAGGGAAAATAGGTTCTTTTGAGGATGGAGTCCGCAGGAAAGCAGAGAGGGCCAAATTGTCTGTGGCATTTGAAAGGGTTCCAGGAGGCAGTGAGAACCAGCATTACTTTTCCCCGCTGGCACCTTTGCTGTGGCAGCAAAAGCTGGACGTTTGTCTTTTTTGCTCCGGAGGCTGCCGAAAGCGAAAACAGGTGCTTTTGAGGATGGAGTCCACAGGAAAGCAGAGAGGGCCAAATTGTCTGTGGCATTTGAAAGGGTTCCAGGAGGCAGTGAGAACCAGCATTACTTTTCCCCGCTGGCACCTTTGCTGTGGCAGCAAAAGCTGGACGTTTGTCTTTTTTGCTCCGGAGGCTGCCGAAAGCGAAAATAGGTGCTTTTGAGGATGGAGTCCGCAGGAAAGCAGAGAGGGCCAAATTGTCTGTGGCATTTGAAAGAGTTCCAGGAGGCAGTGAGAACCAGCATCACTTTTCCCCGCTGGCACCTTTGCTGTGGCAGCAAAAGCTGGACGTTTGTCTTTTTACCACCGGAGGGCGCCGAAAGTGAAAAAAGGCGCTTTTGAGGATAGAGTCCGCAGGAAAGCAGAGAGGGCTTAATTGTCTGGGGCATTTGAAAGGGTTCCAGGAGGCAGTGAGAACCAGCATTACTTTTCCCCGCTGGCACCTTTGCTGTGGCAGCAAAAGCTGGACGTTTGTCTTTTTTGCTCCGGAGGCTGCCGAAAGCGAAAACAGGTGCTTTTGAGGATGGAGTCCGCAGGAAAGCAGAGAGGGCCAAATTGTCTGTGGCATTTGAAAGGGTTCCAGGAGGCAGTGAGAACCAGCATTACTTTTCCCTGCTGGCACCTTTGCTGTGGCAGCAAAAGCTGGACGTTTGTCTTTTTTGCTCCGGAGGCTGCCGAAAGCGAAAATAGGTGCTTTTGAGGATGGAGTCCGCAGGAAAGCAGAGAGGGCCAAATTGTCTGTGGCATTTGAAAGAGTTCCAGGAGGCAGTGAGAACCAGCATCACTTTTCCCCGCTGGCACCTTTGCTGTGGCAGCAAAAGCTGGACGTTTGTCTTTTTACCACCGGAGGGCGCCGAGAGTGAAAAAAGGCGCTTTTGAGGATAGAGTCCGCAGGAAAGCAGAGAGGGCCAAATTGTCTGGGGCATTTGAAAGGGTTCCAGGAGGCAGTGAGAACCAGCATTACTTTTCCCCGCTGGCACCTTTGCTGTGGCAGCAAAAGCTGGACGTTTGTCTTTTTTGCTCCGGAGGCTGCCGAAAGCGAAAACAGGCGCTTTTGAGGATGGAGTCCACAGGAAAGCAGAGAGGGCCAAATTGTCTGTGGCATTTGAAAGGGTTCCAGGAGGCAGTGAGAACCAGCATCACTTTTCCCCGCTGGCACCTTTGCTGTGGCAGCAAAAGCTGGACGTTTGTCTTTTTACCACCGGAGGGCGCCGAGAGTGAAAAAAGGCGCTTTTGAGGATAGAGTCCGCAGGAAAGCAGAGAGGGCTTAATTGTCTGGGGCATTTGAAAGGGTTCCAGGAGGCAGTGAGAACCAGCATTACTTTTCCCCGCTGGCACCTTTGCTGTGGCAGCAAAAGCTGGACGTTTGTCTTTTTTGCTCCGGAGGCTGCCGAAAGCGAAAACAGGCGCTTTTGAGGATGGAGTCCACAGGAAAGCAGAGAGGGCCAAATTGTCTGTGGCATTTGAAAGGGTTCCAGGAGGCAGTGAGAACCAGCATTACTTTTCCCCGCTGGCACGTTTGCTGTGGCAGCAAAAGCTGGACATTTGTCTTTTTTGCTCCGGAGGCTGCCGAAAGCGAAAACAGGTGCTTTTGAGGATGGAGTCCGCAGGAAAGCAGAGAGGGCCAAATTGTCTGTGGCATTTGAAAGGGTTCCAGGAGGCAGTGAGAACCAGCATTACTTTTCCCCGCTGGCACCTTTGCTGTGGCAGCAAATGCTGGACGTTTGTCTTTTTTGCTCCGGAGGTTGCCAAAAGCGAAAACAGGTGCTTTTGAGGATGGAGTCCGCAGGAAAGCAGAGAGGGCCAAATTGTCTGTGGCATTTGAAAGAGTTCCAGGAGGCAGTGAGAACCAGCATTACTTTTCCCCGCTGGCACCTTTGCTGTGGCAGCAAAAGCTGGACGTTTGTCTTTTTTGCTCCGGAGGCTGCCGAAAGCGAAAACAGGTGCTTTTGAGGATGGAGTCCGCAGGAAAGCAGAGAGGGCCAAATTGTCTGTGGCATTTGAAAGGGTTCAAGGAGGTAGTGAGAACCAGCATTACTTTTCCCCGCTGGCACGTTTGCTGTGTCAGCAAAAGCTGGATGTTTGTCTTTTTTGCTCCGGAGGCTGCCGAAAGCGAAAACAGGTGCTTTTGAGGATGGAGTCCGCAAAAAAGCAGAGAGGGCCAAATTGTCTGGGGCATTTGAACAGGTTCCAGGAGGCAGTGAGAACCAGCATTACTTTTCCCCGCTGGCACCTTTGCTGTGGCAGCAAAAGCTGGACGTTTGTCTTTTTTGCTCCGGAGGCTGCCGAAAGCGAAAACAGGTGCTTTTGAGGATGGAGTCCGCAGGAAAGCAGAGAGGGCCAAATTGTCTGGAGCATTTGAACAGGTTCCAGGAGGCAGTGAGAACCAGCATTACTTTTCCCCGCTGGCACCTTTGCTGTGGCAGCAAAAGCTGGACGTTTTTCTTTTTTGCTCCTGAGGCTGCCGAAAGCGAAAACAGGTGCTTTTGAGGATGGAGTCCGCAGGAAAGCAGAGAGGGCCAAATTGTCTGTGGCATTTGAAAGGGTTCCAGGAGGCAGTGAGAACCAGCATTACTTTTCCCCGCTGGCACCTTTGCTGTGGCAGCAAAAGCTGGACGTTTGTCTTTTTTGCTCCGGAGGCTGCCGAAAGCGAAAACAGGTGCTTTTGAGGATGGAGTCCACAGGAAAGCAGAGAGGGCCAAATTGTCTGTGGCATTTGAAAGGGTTCCAGGAGGCAGTGAGAACCAGCATTACTTTTCCCCGCTGGCACCTTTGCTGTGGCAGCAAAAGCTGGACGTTTGTCTTTTTTGCTCCGGAGGCTGCCGAAAGCGAAAATAGGTGCTTTTGAGGATGGAGTCCGCAGGAAAGCAGAGAGGGCCAAATTGTCTGTGGCATTTGAAAGAGTTCCAGGAGGCAGTGAGAACCAGCATCACTTTTCCCCGCTGGCACCTTTGCTTTTGCAGCAAAAGCTGGACGTTTGTCTTTTTACCACCGGAGGGCGCCGAAAGTGAAAAAAGGCGCTTTTGAGGATAGAGTCCGCAGGAAAGCAGAGAGGGCTTAATTGTCTGGGGCATTTGAAAGGGTTCCAGGAGGCAGTGAGAACCAGCATTACTTTTCCCCGCTGGCACCTTTGCTGTGGCAGCAAAAGCTGGACGTTTGTCTTTTTTGCTCCGGAGGCTGCCGAAAGCGAAAACAGGTGCTTTTGAGGATGGAGTCCGCAGGAAAGCAGAGAGGGCCAAATTGTCTGGGGCATTTGAAAGGGTTCCAGGAGGCAGTGAGAACCAGCATTACTTTTCCCCGCTGGCACCTTTGCTGTGGCAGCAAAAGCTGGACGTTTGTCTTTTTTGCTCCGGAGGTTGCCAAAAGCGAAAACAGGTGCTTTTGAGGATGGAGTCTGCAGGAAAGCAGAGAGGGCCAAATTGTCTGTGGCATTTGAAGAGGTTCCAGGAGGCAGTGAGAACCAGCATTACTTTTCCCCGCTGGCACCTTTGCTGTGGCAGCAAAAGCTGGACGTTTGTCTTTTTTGCTCCGGAGGCTGCCCGAAGCGAAAACAGCTGCTTTTGAGGATGGAGTCCGCAGGAAAGCAGAGAGGGCCAAATTGTCTGGGGCATTTGAAAGGGTTCCAGGAGGCAGTGAGAACCAGCATTTCTTTTCCCCACTGGCACCTTTGCTGTGGCAGCAAAAGCTGGACGTTTGTCTTTTTTGCTCCGGAGGCTGCCGAAAGCGAAAACAGGTGCTTTTGAGGATGGAGTCCACAGGAAAGCAGAGAGGGCCAAATTGTCTGTGGCATTTGAGAGGGTTCCAGGAGGCAGTGAGAACCAGCATCACTTTTCCCCGCTGGCACCTTTGTTGTGGCAGCAAAAGCTGGACGTTTGTCTTTTTTGCTCCGGAGGCTGCCGAAAGCGAAAACAGGTGCTTTTGAGGATGGAGTCCACAGGAAAGCAGAGAGGGCCAAATTGTCTGTGGCATTTGAAAGGGTTCCAGGAGGCAGTGAGAACCAGCATTACTTTTCCCCGCTGGCACCTTTGCTGTGGCAGCAAAAGCTGGACGTTTGTCTTTTTTGCTCCGGAGGTTGCCGAAAGCGAAAACAGGTGCTTTTGAGGATGGAGTCCGCAGGAAAGCAGAGAGGGCCAAATTGTCTGTGGCATTTGAAGGAGTTCCAGGAGGCAGTGAGAACCAGCATTACTTTTCCCTGCTGGCACCTTTGCTGTGGCAGCAAAAGCTGGACGTTTGTCTTTTTTGCTCCGGAGGGCGCCGAAAGCAAAAATAGGTGCTTTTGAGGATGGAGTCCGCAGGAAAGCAGAGAGGGCCAAATTGTCTGTGGCATTTGAAAGGGTTCCAGGAGGCAGTGAGAACCAGCATTACTTTTCCCCGCTGGCACCTTTGCTGTGGCAGCAAAAGCTGGACGTTTGTCTTTTTTGCTCCGGAGGCTGCCCGAAGCGAAAATAGGTGCTTTTGAGGATGGAGTCCGCAGGAAAGCAGAGAGGGCCAAATTGTCTGTGGCATTTGAAAGGGTTCCAGGAGGCAGTGAGAACCAGCATTACTTTTCCCCGCTGGCACCTTTGCTGTGGCAGCAAAAGCTGGACGTTTGTCTTTTTTGCTCCGGAGGCTGCTGAAAGCGAAAACATGTGCTTTTGAGGATGGAGTCCGCAGGAAAGCAGAGAGGGCCAAATTGTCTGTGGCATTTGAAAGGGTTCCAGGAGGCAGTGAGAACCAGCATTACTTTTCCCCGCTGGCACCTTTGCTGTGGCAGCAAAAGCTGGACGTTTTTCTTTTTTGCTCCGGAGGCTGCCGAAAGCGAAAATAAGTGCTTTTGAGGATGGAGTCTGCAGGAAAGCAGAGAGGGCCAAATTGTCTGTGGCATTTGAAAGAGTTCCAGGAGGCAGTGAGAACCAGCATTACTTTTCCCCGCTGGCACCTTTGCTGTGGCAGCAAAAGCTGGACGTTTTTCTTTTTTTGCTCCGGAGGGCGCCGAAAGTGAAAAAAGGCGCTTTTGAGGATAGAGTCCGCAGGAAAGCAGAGAGGGCCAAATTGTCTGGGGCATTTGAAAGGGTTCCAGGAGGCAGTGAGAACCAGCATTACTTTTCCCCGCTGGCACGTTTGCTGTGGCAGCAAAAGCTGGACGTTTGTCTTTTTTGCTCCGGAGGCTGCCGAAAGCGAAAACAGGTGCTTTTGAGGATGGAGTCCGCAGGAAAGCAGAGAGGGCCAAATTGTCTGGGGCATTTGAAAGGGTTCCAGGAGGCAGTGAGAACCAGCATTACTTTTCCCCGCTGGCACGTTTGCTGTGGCGACAAAAGCTGGACGTTTGTCTTTTTTGCTCCGGAGGCTGCCGAAAGCGAAAACAGGTGCTTTTGAGGATGGAGTCCGCAGGAAAGCAGAGAGGGCCAAATTGTCTGGGGCATTTGAACAGGTTCCAGGAGGCAGTGAGAACCAGCATTACTTTTCCCCGCTGGCACCTTTGCTGTGGCAGCAAAAGCTGGACGTTTGTCTTTTTTGCTCCGGAGGGCGCCGAAAGCGAAAACAGGTGCTTTTGAGGATGGAGTCCACAGGAAAGCAGAGAGGGCCAAATTGTCTGTGGCATTTGAAAGGGTTCCAGGAGGCAGTGAGAACCAGCATTACTTTTCCCCGCTGGCACCTTTGCTGTGGCAGCAAAAGCTGGACGTTTGTCTTTTATCTCCGGAGGCTGCCGAAAGCGAAAATAGGTGCTTTTGAGGATGGAGTCCGCAGGAAAGCAGAGAGGGCCAAATTGTCTGTGGCATTTGAAAGAGTTCCAGGAGGCAGTGAGAACCAGCATCACTTTTCCCCGCTGGCACCTTTGCTGTGGCAGCAAAAGCTGGACGTTTGTCTTTTTACCACCGGAGGGCGCCGAAAGTGAAAAAAGGCGCTTTTGAGGATAGAGTCCGCAGGAAAGCAGAGAGGGCTTAATTGTCTGGGGCATTTGAAAGGGTTCCAGGAGGCAGTGAGAACCAGCATTACTTTTCCCCGCTGGCACCTTTGCTGTGGCAGCAAAAGCTGGACGTTTGTCTTTTTTGCTCCGGAGGCTGCCGAAAGCGAAAATAGGTGCTTTTGAGGATGGAGTCCGCAGGAAAGCAGAGAGGGCCAAATTGTCTGGGGCATTTGAACAGGTTCCAGGAGGCAGTGAGAACCAGCATTACTTTTCCCCGCTGGCACCTTTGCTGTGGCAGCAAAAGCTGGACGTTTGTCTTTTTTGCTCCGGAGGCTGCCGAAAGCGAAAACAGGTGCTTTTGAGGATGGAGTCCACAGGAAAGCAGAGAGGGCCAAATTGTCTGTGGCATTTGAAAGGGTTCCAGGAGGCAGTGAGAACCAGCATCACTTTTCCCCGCTGGCACCTTTGCTGTGGCAGCAAAAGCTGGACGTTTGTCTTTTTTGCTCCGGAGGCTGCCGAAAGCGAAAATAGGTGCTTTTGAGGATGGAGTCCGCAGGAAAGCAGAGAGGGCCAAATTGTCTGTGGCATTTGAAAGAGTTCCAGGAGGCAGTGAGAACCAGCATCACTTTTCCCCGCTGGCACCTTTGCTGTGGCAGCAAAAGCTGGACGTTTGTCTTTTTACCACCGGAGGGCGCCGAAAGTGAAAAAAGGCGCTTTTGAGGATGGAGTCCACAGGAAAGCAGAGAGGGCCAAATTGTCTGGGGCATTTGAAAGGGTTCCAGGAGGCAGTGAGAACCAGCATTACTTTTCCCCGCTGGCACCTTTGCTGTGGCAGCAAAAGCTGGACGTTTGTCTTTTTTGCTCCGGAGGCTGCCGAAAGCGAAAACAGGTGCTTTTGAGGATGGAGTCCACAGGAAAGCAGAGAGGGCCAAATTGTCTGTGGCATTTGAAAGGGTTCCAGGAGGCAGTGAGAACCAGCATTACTTTTCCCCGCTGGCACCTTTGCTGTGGCAGCAAAAGCTGGACGTTTGTCTTTTTTGCTCCGGAGGCTGCCGAAAGCGAAAATAGGTGCTTTTGAGGATGGAGTCCGCAGGAAAGCAGAGAGGGCCAAATTGTCTGTGGCATTTGAAAGAGTTCCAGGAGGCAGTGAGAACCAGCATCACTTTTCCCCGCTGGCACCTTTGCTTTTGCAGCAAAAGCTGGACGTTTGTATTTTTACCACCGGAGGGCGCCGAAAGTGAAAAAAGGCGCTTTTGAGGATAGAGTCCGCAGGAAAGCAGAGAGGGCTTAATTGTCTGGGGCATTTGAAAGGGTTCCAGGAGGCAGTGAGAACCAGCATTACTTTTCCCCGCTGGCACCTTTGCTGTGGCAGCAAAAGCTGGACGTTTGTCTTTTTTGCTCCGGAGGCTGCCGAAAGCGAAAACAGGTGCTTTTGAGGATGGAGTCCGCAGGAAAGCAGAGAGGGCCAAATTGTCTGGGGCATTTGAAAGGGTTCCAGGAGGCAGTGAGAACCAGCATTACTTTTCCCCGCTGGCACCTTTGCTGTGGCAGCAAAAGCTGGACGTTTGTCTTTTTTGCTCCGGAGGTTGCCAAAAGCGAAAACAGGTGCTTTTGAGGATGGAGTCCGCAGGAAAGCAGAGAGGGCCAAATTGTCTGTGGCATTTGAAGAGGTTCCAGGAGGCAGTGAGAACCAGCATTACTTTTCCCCGCTGGCACCTTTGCTGTGGCAGCAAAAGCTGGACGTTTGTCTTTTTTGCTCCGGAGGCTGCCCGAAGCGAAAACAGCTGCTTTTGAGGATGGAGTCCGCAGGAAAGCAGAGAGGGCCAAATTGTCTGGGGCATTTGAAAGGGTTCCAGGAGGCAGTGAGAACCAGCATTACTTTTCCCCACTGGCACCTTTGCTGTGGCAGCAAAAGCTGGACGTTTGTCTTTTTTGCTCCGGAGGCTGCCGAAAGCGAAAACAGGTGCTTTTGAGGATGGAGTCCACAGGAAAGCAGAGAGGGCCAAATTGTCTGTGGCATTTGAAAGGGTTCCAGGAGGCAGTGAGAACCAGCATCACTTTTCCCCGCTGGCACCTTTGTTGTGGCAGCAAAAGCTGGACGTTTGTCTTTTTTGCTCCGGAGGCTGCCGAAAGCGAAAACAGGTGCTTTTGAGGATGGAGTCCACAGGAAAGCAGAGAGGGCCAAATTGTCTGTGGCATTTGAAAGGGTTCCAGGAGGCAGTGAGAACCAGCATTACTTTTCCCCGCTGGCACCTTTGCTGTGGCAGCAAAAGCTGGACGTTTGTCTTTTTTGCTCCGGAGGTTGCCGAAAGCGAAAACAGGTGCTTTTGAGGATGGAGTCCGCAGGAAAGCAGAGAAGGCCAAATTGTCTGTGGCATTTGAAGGAGTTCCAGGAGGCAGTGAGAACCAGCATTACTTTTCCCTGCTGGCACCTTTGCTGTGGCAGCAAAAGCTGGACGTTTGTCTTTTTTGCTCCGGAGGGCGCCGAAAGCAAAAATAGGTGCTTTTGAGGATGGAGTCCGCAGGAAAGCAGAGAGGGCCAAATTGTCTGTGGCATTTGAAAGGGTTCCAGGAGGCAGTGAGAACCAGCATTACTTTTCCCCGCTGGCACCTTTGCTGTGGCAGCAAAACCTGGACGTTTGTCTTTTTTGCTCCGGAGGTTGCCGAAAGCGAAAACAGGTGCTTTTGAGGATGGAGTCCGCAGGAAAGCAGAGAGGGCCAAATTGTATGGGGCATTTGAAGAGGTTCCAGGAGGCAGTGAGAACCAGCATTACTTTTCCCCGCTGGCACCTTTGCTGTGGCAGCAAAAGCTGGACGTTTGTCTTTTTTGCTCCGGAGGCTGCCCGAAGCGAAAATAGGTGCTTTTGAGGATGGAGTCCGCAGGAAAGCAGAGAGGGCCAAATTGTCTGGGGCATTTGAAAGGGTTCCAGGAGGCAGTGAGAACCAGCATTACTTTTCCCCGCTGGCACCTTTGCTGTGGCAGCAAAAGCTGGACGTTTGTCTTTTTTGCTCCGGAGGCTGCTGAAAGCGAAAACATGTGCTTTTGAGGATGGAGTCCGCAGGAAAGCAGAGAGGGCCAAATTGTCTGTGGCATTTGAAAGGGTTCCAGGAGGCAGTGAGAACCAGCATTACTTTTCCCCGCTGGCACCTTTGCTGTGGCAGCAAAAGCTGGACGTTTGTCTTTTTTGCTCCGGAGGCTGCCGAAAGCGAAAATAAGTGCTTTTGAGGATGGAGTCTGCAGGAAAGCAGAGAGGGCCAAATTGTCTGTGGCATTTGAAAGAGTTCCAGGAGGCAGTGAGAACCAGCATTACTTTTCCCCGCTGGCACCTTTGCTGTGGCAGCAAAAGCTGGACGTTTTTCTTTTTTTTGCTCCGGAGGGCGCCGAAAGTGAAAAAAGGCGCTTTTGAGGATAGAGTCCGCAGGAAAGCAGAGAGGGCCAAATTGTCTGTGGCATTTGAAAGGGTTCCAGGAGGCAGTGAGACCAGCATTACTTTTCCCCGCTGGCACCTTTGCTGTGGCAGCAAAAGCTGGACGTTTGTCTTTTATGCTCCGGAGGCTACCGAAAGTGAAAACAGGTGCTTTTGAGGATGGAGTCCGCAGGAAAGCAGAGAGGGCCAAATTGTCTGGGGCATTTGAACAGGTTCCAGGAGGCAGTGAGAACCAGCATTACTTTTCCCCGCTGGCACCTTTGCTGTGGCAGCAAAAGCTGGACGTTTGTCTTTTTTGCTCCGGAGGTTGCCGAAAGCGAAAACAGGTGCTTTTGAGGATGGAGTCCACAGGAAAGCAGAGAGGGCTTAATTGTCTGGGGCATTTGAAAGGGTTCCAGGAGGCAGTGAGAACCAGCATTACTTTTCCCCGCTGGCACCTTTGCTGTGGCAGCAAAAGCTGGACGTTTGTCTTTTATGCTCCGGAGGCTACCGAAAGCGAAAACAGGTGCTTTTGAGGATGGAGTCCGCAGGAAAGCAGAGAGGGCCAAATTGTCTGGGGCATTTGAAAGGGTTCCAGGAGGCAGTGAGAACCAGCATTACTTTTCCCCGCTGGCACGTTTGCTGTGGCAGCAAAAGCTGGACGTTTGTCTTTTTTGCTCCGGAGGCTGCCGAAAGCGAAAACAGGTGCTTTTGAGGATGGAGTCCGCAGGAAAGCAGAGAGGGCCAAATTGTCTGGGGCATTTGAACAGGTTCCAGGAGGCAGTGAGAACCAGCATTACTTTTCCCCGCTGGCACCTTTGCTGTGGCAGCAAAAGCTGGACGTTTGTCTTTTTTGCTCCGGAGGTTGCCGAAAGCGAAAACAGGTGCTTTTGAGGATGGAGTCCACAGGAAAGCAGAGAGGGCCAAATTGTCTGTGGCATTTGAAAGGGTTCCAGGAGGCAGTGAGAACCAGCATTACTTTTCCCCGCTGGCACCTTTGCTGTGGCAGCAAAAGCTGGACGTTTGTCTTTTATCTCCGGAGGCTGCCGAAAGCGAAAATAGGTGCTTTTGAGGATGGAGTCCGCAGGAAAGCAGAGAGGGCCAAATTGTCTGTGGCATTTGAAAGAGTTCCAGGAGGCAGTGAGAACCAGCATCACTTTTCCCCGCTGGCACCTTTGCTGTGGCAGCAAAAGCTGGACGTTTGTCTTTTTTACCACCGGAGGGCGCCGAAAGTGAAAAAAGGCGCTTTTGAGGATAGAGTCCGCAGGAAAGCAGAGAGGGCTTAATTGTCTGGGGCATTTGAAAGGGTTCCAGGAGGCAGTGAGAACCAGCATTACTTTTCCCCGCTGGCACCTTTGCTGTGGCAGCAAAAGCTGGACGTTTGTCTTTTTTGCTCCGGAGGCTGCCGAAAGCGAAAATAGGTGCTTTTGAGGATGGAGTCCGCAGGAAAGCAGAGAGGGCCAAATTGTCTGGGGCATTTGAACAGGTTCCAGGAGGCAGTGAGAACCAGCATTACTTTTCCCCGCTGGCACCTTTGCTGTGGCAGCAAAAGCTGGACGTTTGTCTTTTTTGCTCCGGAGGCTGCCGAAAGCGAAAACAGGTGCTTTTGAGGATGGAGTCCACAGGAAAGCAGAGAGGGCCAAATTGTCTGTGGCATTTGAAAGGGTTCCAGGAGGCAGTGAGAACCAGCATCACTTTTCCCCGCTGGCACCTTTGCTGTGGCAGCAAAAGCTGGACGTTTGTCTTTTTTGCTCCGGAGGCTGCCGAAAGCGAAAATAGGTGCTTTTGAGGATGGAGTCCGCAGGAAAGCAGAGAGGGCCAAATTGTCTGTGGCATTTGAAAGAGTTCCAGGAGGCAGTGAGAACCAGCATCACTTTTCCCCGCTGGCACCTTTGCTGTGGCAGCAAAAGCTGGACGTTTGTCTTTTTACCACCGGAGGGCGCCGAAAGTGAAAAAAGGCGCTTTTGAGGATAGAGTCCGCAGGAAAGCAGAGAGGGCCAAATTGTCTGGGGCATTTGAAAGGGTTCCAGGAGGCAGTGAGAACCAGCATTACTTTTCCCCGCTGGCACCTTTGCTGTTGCAGCAAAAGCTGGACGTTTGTCTTTTTTGCTCCGGAGGCTGCCGAAAGCGAAAACAGGTGCTTTTGAGGATGGAGTCCGCAGGAAAGCAGAGAGGGCCAAATTGTCTGTGGCATTTGAAAGAGTTCCAGGAGGCAGTGAGAACCAGCATTACTTTTCCCCGCTGGCACCTTTGCTGTGGCAGCAAAAGCTGGACGTTTGTCTTTTTACCACCGGAGGGCGCCGAAAGTGAAAAAAGGCGCTTTTGAGGATAGAGTCCGCAGGAAAGCAGAGAGGGCCAAATTGTCAGGGGCATTTGAAAGGGTTCCAGGAGGCAGTGAGAACCAGCATTACTTTTCCCCGCTGGCACCTTTGCTGTGGCAGCAAAAGCTGGACGTTTGTCTTTTTTGCTCCGGAGGCTGCCGAAAGCGAAAACAGGTGCTTTTGAGGATGGAGTCCGCAGGAAAGCAGAGAGGGCCAAATTGTCTGTGGCATTTGAAAGGGTTCCAGGAGGCAGTGAGAACCAGCATTACTTTTCCCCGCTGGCACCTTTGCTGTGGCAGCAAAAGCTGGACGTTTGTCTTTTTTGCTCCGGAGGCTGCCGAAAGCGAAAACAGGTGCTTTTGAGGATGGAGTCCGCAGGAAAGCAGAGAGGGCCAAATTGTCTGTGGCATTTGAAAGGGTTCCAGGAGGCAGTGAGAACCAGCATTACTTTTCCCCGCTGGCACCTTTGCTGTGGCAGCAAAAGCTGGACGTTTGTCTTTTTTGCTCCGGAGGTTGCCAAAAGCGAAAACAGGTGCTTTTGAGGATGGAGTCCGCAGGAAAGCAGAGAGGGCCAAATTGTCTGGGGCATTTGAAGAGGTTCCAGGAGGCAGTGAGAACCAGCATTACTTTTCCCCGCTGGCACCTTTGCTGTGGCAGCAAAAGCTGGACGTTTGTCTTTTTTGCTCCGGAGGCTGCCGAAAGCGAAAACAGGTGCTTTTGAGGATGGAGTCCGCAGGAAAGCAGAGAGGGCCAAATTGTCTGTGGCATTTGAAAGGGTTCAAGGAGGTAGTGAGAACCAGCATTACTTTTCCCCGCTGGCACCTTTGCTGTGGCAGCAAAAGCTGGACGTTTGTCTTTTTTGCTCCGGAGGCTGCCGAAAGCGAAAACAGGTGCTTTTGAGGATGGAGTCCGCAGGAAAGCAGAGAGGGCCAAATTGTCTGAGGCATTTGAAAGGGTTCCAGGAGGCAGTGAGAACCAGCATTACTTTTCCCCGCTGGCACCTTTGCTGTGGCAGCAAAAGCTGGACGTTTGTCTTTTTTGCTCCGGAGGTTGCCGAAAGCGAAAACAGGTGCTTTTGAGGATGGAGTCCACAGGAAAGCAGAGAGGGCCAAATTGTCTTGGGCATTTGAAAGGGTTCCAGGAGGCAGTGAGAACCAGCATTACTTTTCCCCGCTGGCACCTTTGCTGTGGCAGCAAAAGCTGGACGTTTGTCTTTTTTGCTCCGGAGGCTGCCGAAAGCGAAAATAGGTGCTTTTGAGGATGGAGTCCGCAGGAAAGCAGAGAGGGCCAAATTGTCTGTGGCATTTGAAAGAGTTCCAGGAGGCAGTGAGAACCAGCATCACTTTTCCCCGCTGGCACCTTTGCTGTGGCAGCAAAAGCTGGACGTTTGTCTTTTTTGCTCCGGAGGGCGCCGAAAGTGAAAAAAGGCGCTTTTGAGGATAGAGTCCGCAGGAAAGCAGAGAGGGCTTAATTGTCTGGGGCATTTGAAAGGGTTCCAGGAGGCAGTGAGAACCAGCATTACTTTTCCCCGCTGGCACCTTTGCTGTGGCAGCAAAAGCTGGACGTTTGTCTTTTTTGCTCCGGACGCTGCCGAAAGCGAAAACAGGTGCTTTTGAGGATGGAGTCCGCAGGAAAGCAGAGAGGGCCAAATTGTCTGGGGCATTTGAAGGGGTTCCAGGAGGCAGTGAGAACCAGCATTACTTTTCCCCGCTGGCACCTTTGCTGTGGCAGCAAAAGCTGGACGTTTGTCTTTTTTGCTCCGGAGGCTGCCGAAAGCGAAAACAGGTGCTTTTGAGGATGGAGTCCGCAGCAAAGCAGAGAGGGCCAAATTGTCTGGGGCATTTGAAAGGGTTCCAGGAGGCAGTGAGAACCAGCATCACTTTTCCCCGCTGGCACCTTTGCTGTGGCAGCAAAAGCTGGACGTTTGTCTTTTTTGCTCCGGAGGCTGCCGAAAGCGAAAATAGGTGCTTTTGAGGATGGAGTCCGCAGGAAAGCAGAGAGGGCCAAATTGTCTGTGGCATTTGAAAGAGTTCCAGGAGGCAGTGAGAACCAGCATCACTTTTCCCCGCTGGCACCTTTGCTGTGGCAGCAAAAGCTGGACGTTTGTCTTTTTACCACCGGAGGGCGCCGAAAGTGAAAAAAGGCGCTTTTGAGGATGGAGTCCACAGGAAAGCAGAGAGGGCCAAATTGTCTGTGGCATTTGAAAGGGTTCCAGGAGGCAGTGAGAACCAGCATTACTTTTCCCCGCTGGCACCTTTGCTGTGGCAGCAAAAGCTGGACGTTTGTCTTTTTTGCTCCGGAGGCTGCCGAAAGCGAAAACAGGTGCTTTTGAGGATGGAGTCCGCAGGAAAGCAGAGAGGGCCAAATTGTCTGGGGCATTTGAAAGAGTTCCAGGAGGCAGTGAGAACCAGCATTACTTTTCCCCGCTGGCACCTTTGCTGTGGCAGCAAAAGCTGGACGTTTGTCTTTTTACCACCGGAGGGCGCCGAAAGTGAAAAAAGGCGCTTTTGAGGATAGAGTCCGCAGGAAAGCAGAGAGGGCCAAATTGTCAGGGGCATTTGAAAGGGTTCCAGGAGGCAGTGAGAACCAGCATCACTTTTCCCCGCTGGCACCTTTGCTGTGGCAGCAAAAGCTGGACGTTTGTCTTTTTTGCTCCGGAGGCTGCCGAAAGCGAAAATAGGTGCTTTTGAGGATGGAGTCCGCAGGAAAGCAGAGAGGGCCAAATTGTCTGTGGCATTTGAAAGAGTTCCAGGAGGCAGTGAGAACCAGCATCACTTTTCCCCGCTGGCACCTTTGCTGTGGCAGCAAAAGCTGGACGTTTGTCTTTTAACACCGGAGGGCGCCGAAAGTGAAAAAAGGCGCTTTTGAGGATGGAGTCCACAGGAAAGCAGAGAGGGCCAAATTGTCTGTGGCATTTGAAAGGGTTCCAGGAGGCAGTGAGAACCAGCATTACTTTTCCCCGCTGGCACCTTTGCTGTGGCAGCAAAAGCTGGACGTTTGTCTTTTTTGCTCCGGAGGCTGCCGAAAGCGAAAACAGGTGCTTTTGAGGATGGAGTCCGCAGGAAAGCAGAGAGGGCCAAATTGTCTGGGGCATTTGAAAGAGTTCCAGGAGGCAGTGAGAACCAGCATTACTTTTCCCCGCTGGCACCTTTGCTGTGGCAGCAAAAGCTGGACGTTTGTCTTTTTACCACCGGAGGGCGCCGAAAGTGAAAAAAGGCGCTTTTGAGGATAGAGTCCGCAGGAAAGCAGAGAGGGCCAAATTGTCAGGGGCATTTGAAAGGGTTCCAGGAGGCAGTGAGAACCAGCATTACTTTTCCCCGCTGGCACCTTTGCTGTGGCAGCAAAAGCTGGACGTTCGTCTTTTTTGCTCCGGAGGTTGCCGAAAGCGAAAACAGGTGCTTTTGAGGATGGAGTCCGCAGGAAAGCAGAGAGGGCCAAATTGTCTGGGGCATTTGAAAGGGTTCCAGGAGGCAGTGAGAACCAGCATTACTTTTCCCCGCTGTCACCTTTGCTGTGGCAGCAAAAGCTGGACGTTTGTCTTTTTTGCTCCGGAGGCTGCCGAAAGCGAAAACAGGTGCTTTTGAGGATGGAGTCCGCAGGAAAGCAGAGAGGGCCAAATTGTCTGGGGCATTTGAACAGGTTCCAGGAGGCAGTGAGAACCAGCATTACTTTTCCCCGCTGGCACCTTTGCTGTGGCAGCAAAAGCTGGACGTTTGTCTTTTTTGCTCCGGAGGTTGCCGAAAGCGAAAACAGGTGCTTTTGAGGATGGAGTCCACAGGAAAGCAGAGAGGGCCAAATTGTCTGTGGCATTTGAAAGGGTTCCAGGAGGCAGTGAGAACCAGCATTACTTTTCCCCGCTGGCACCTTTGCTGTGGCAGCAAAAGCTGGACGTTTGTCTTTTTTGCTCCGGAGGCTGCCGAAAGCGAAAATAGGTGCTTTTGAGGATGGAGTCCGCAGGAAAGCAGAGAGGGCCCAATTGTCTGTGGCATTTGAAAGAGTTCCAGGAGGCAGTGAGAACCAGCATCACTTTTCCCCGCTGGCACCTTTGCTGTGGCAGCAAAAGCTGGACGTTTGTCTTTTTACCACCGGAGGGCGCCGAAAGTGAAAAAAGGCGCTTTTGAGGATAGAGTCCGCAGGAAAGCAGAGAGGGCTTAATTGTCTGGGGCATTTGAAAGGGTTCCAGGAGGCAGTGAGAACCAGCATTACTTTTCCCCGCTGGCACCTTTGCTGTGGCAGCAAAAGCTGGACGTTTGTCTTTTTTGCTCCGGACGCTGCCGAAAGCGAAAACAGGTGCTTTTGAGGATGGAGTCCGCAGGAAAGCAGAGAGGGCCAAATTGTCTGGGGCATTTGAAAGGGTTCCAGGAGGCAGTGAGAACCAGCATTACTTTTCCCCGCTGGCACCTTTGCTGTGGCAGCAAAAGCTGGACGTTTGTCTTTTTTGCTCCGGAGGCTGCCGAAAGCGAAAACAGGTGCTTTTGAGGATGGAGTCCACAGGAAAGCAGAGAGGGCCAAATTGTCTGTGGCATTTGAAAGGGTTCCAGGAGGCAGTGAGAACCAGCATTACTTTTCCCCGCTGGCACCTTTGCTGTGGCAGCAAAAGGTGGACGTTTGTCTTTTTTGCTCCGGAGGCTGCCGAAAGCGAAAATAGGTGCTTTTGAGAATGGAGTCCGCAGGAAAGCAGAGAGGGCCAAATTGTCTGTGGCATTTGAAAGGGTTCCAGGAGGCAGTGAGAACCAGCATTACTTTTCCCCGCTGGCACCTTTGCTGTGGCAGCAAAAGCTGGACGTTTGTCTTTTTTGCTCCGGAGGTTGCCAAAAGCGAAAACAGGTGCTTTTGAGGATGGAGTCCGCAGGAAAGCAGAGAGGGCCAAATTGTCTGGGGCATTTGAAGGGGTTCCAAGAGGCAGTGAGAACCAGCATTACTTTTCCCCGCTGGCACCTTTGCTGTGGCAGCAAAAGCTGGACGTTTGTCTTTTTACCACCGGAGGGCGCCGAAAGTGAAAAAAGGCGCTTTTGAGGATAGAGTCCGCAGGAAAGCAGAGAGGGCTTAATTGTCTGGGGCATTTGAAAGGGTTCCAGGAGGCAGTGAGAACCAGCATTACTTTTCCCCGCTGGCACCTTTGCTGTGGCAGCAAAAGCTGGACGTTTGTCTTTTTTGCTCCGGAGGCTGCCGAAAGCAAAAACAGGTGCTTTTGAGGATGGAGTCCGCAGGAAAGCAGAGAGGGCCAAATTGTCTGGGGCATTTGAAAGGGTTCCAGGAGGCAGTGAGAACCAGCATTACTTTTCCCCGCTGGCACCTTTGCTGTGGCAGCAAAAGCTGGACGTTTGTCTTTTTTGCTCCGGACGCTGCCGAAAGCGAAAACAGGTGCTTTTGAGGATGGAGTCCGCAGGAAAGCAGAGAGGGCCAAATTGTCTGTGGCATTTGAAAGGGTTCCAGGAGGCAGTGAGAACCAGCATCACTTTTCCCCGCTGGCACCTTTGCTGTGGCAGCAAAAGCTGGACGTTTGTCTTTTTTGCTCCGGAGGCTGCCGAAAGCGAAAATAGGTGCTTTTGAGGATGGAGTCCGCAGGAAAGCAGAGAGGGCCAAATTGTCTGTGGCATTTGAAAGAGTTCCAGGAGGCAGTGAGAACCAGCATCACTTTTCCCCGCTGGCACCTTTGCTGTGGCAGCAAAAGCTGGACGTTTGTCTTTTTACCACCGGAGGGCGCCGAAAGTGAAAAAAGGCGCTTTTGAGGATAGAGTCCGCAGGAAAGCAGAGAGGGCTTAATTGTCTGGGGCATTTGAAAGGGTTCCAGGAGGCAGTGAGAACCAGCATTACTTTTCCCCGCTGGCACGTTTGCTGTGGCAGCAAAAGCTGGACGTTTGTCTTTTTTGCTCCGGAGGCTGCCGAAAGCGAAAACAGGTGCTTTTGAGGATGGAGTCCGCAGGAAAGCAGAGAGGGCCAAATTGTCTGGGGCATTTGAAAGGGTTCCAGGAGGCAGTGAGAACCAGCATTACTTTTCCCCGCTGGCACCTTTGCTGTGGCAGCAAAAGCTGGACGTTTGTCTTTTTTGCTCCGGAGGTTGCCAAAAGCGAAAACAGGTGCTTTTGAGGATGGAGTCCGCAGGAAAGCAGAGAGGGCCAAATTGTCTGGGGCATTTGAAAGGGTTCCAGGAGGCAGTGAGAACCAGCATCACTTTTCCCCGCTGGCACCTTTGCTGTGGCAGCAAAAGCTGGACGTTTGTATTTTTTGCAATGGAGGCTGCCGAAAGCGAAAACAGGTGCTTTTGAGGATGGAGTCCGCAGGCAAGCAGAGAGGGCCAAATTGTCTGTGGCATTTGAAAGGGTTCCAGGAGGCAGTGAGAACCAGCATTACTTTTCCCCGCTGGCACCTTTGCTGTGGCAGCAAAAGCTGGACGTTTGTCTTTTTTGCTCCGGAGGCTGCCGAAAGCGAAAACAGGTGCTTTTGAGGATGGAGTCCGCAGGAAAGCAGAGAGGGCCAAATTGTCTGGGGCATTTGAAAGGGTTCCAGGAGGCAGTGAGAACCAGCATTACTTTTCCCCGCTGGCACCTTTGCTGTGGCAGCAAAAGCTGGACATTTGTCTTTTTTGCTCCGGAGGCTGCCGAAAGCGAAAACAGGTGCTTTTGAGGATGGAGTCCGCAGGAAAGCAGAGAGGGCCAAATTGTCTGTGGCATTTGAAAGGGTTCCAGGAGGCAGTGAGAACCAGCATTACTTTTCCCCGCTGGCACCTTTGCTGTGGCAGCAAAAGCTGGACGTTTGTCTTTTTTGCTCCGGAGGCTGCCGAAAGTGAAAACAGGTGCTTTTGAGGATGGAGTCCGCAGGAAAGCAGAGAGGGCCAAATTGTCTGGGGCATTTGAAAGGGTTCCAGGAGGCAGTGAGAACCAGCATTACTTTTCCCCGCTGGCACCTTTGCTGTGGCAGCAAAAGCTGGACGTTTGTCTTTTTTGCTCCGGAGGCTGCCGAAAGCGAAAACAGGTGCTTTTGAGGATGGAGTCCACAGGAAAGCAGAGAGGGCCAAATTGTCTGTGGCATTTGAAAGGGTTCCAGGAGGCAGTGAGAACCAGCATCACTTTTCCCCGCTGGCACCTTTGCTGTGGCAGCAAAAGCTGGACGTTTGTCTTTTTTGCTCCGGAGGCTGCCGAAAGCGAAAATAGGTGCTTTTTAGGATGGAGTCCGCAGGAAAGCAGAGAGGGCCAAATTGTCTGTGGCATTTGAAAGAGTTCCAGGAGGCAGTGAGAACCAGCATCACTTTTCCCCGCTGGCACCTTTGCTGTGGCAGCAAAAGCTGGACGTTTGTCTTTTTACCACCGGAGGGCGCCGAAAGTGAAAAAAGGCGCTTTTGAGGATAGAGTCCGCAGGAAAGCAGAGAGGGCTTAATTGTCTGGGGCATTTGAAAGGGTTCCAGGAGGCAGTGAGAACCAGCATTACTTTTCCCCGCTGGCACCTTTGCTGTGGCAGCAAAAGCTGGACGTTTGTCTTTTTTGCTCCGGAGGCTGCCGAAAGCGAAAACAGGTGCTTTTGAGGATGGAGTCCGCAGGAAAGCAGAGAGGGCCAAATTGTCTGGGGCATTTGAAGAGGTTCCAGGAGGCAGTGAGAACCAGCATTACTTTTCCCCGCTGGAACCTTTGCTGTGGCAGCAAAAGCTGGACGTTTGTCTTTTTTGCTCCGGAGGCTGCCCAAAGCGAAAACAGGTGCTTTTGAGGATGGAGTCTACAGGAAAGCAGAGAGGACCAAATTGTCTGTGGCATTTGAAAGGGTTCCAGGAGGCAGTGAGAACCAGCATTACTTTTCCCCGCTGGCACCTTTGCTGTGGCAGCAAAAGCTGGACGTTTGTCTTTTTTGCTCCGGAGGTTGCCAAAAGCGAAAACAGGTGCTTTTGAGGATGGAGTCCGCAGGAAAGCAGAGAGGGCCAAATTGTCTGTGGCATTTGAAGGAGTTCCAGGAGGCAGTGAGAACCAGCATTACTTTTCCCTGCTGGCACCTTTGCTGTGGCAGCAAAAGCTGGACGTTTGTCTTTTTTGCTCCGGAGGGCGCCGAAAGCAAAAATAGGTGCTTTTGAGGATGGAGTCCGCAGGAAAGCAGAGAGGGCCAAATTGTCTGTGGCATTTGAAAGGGTTCCAGGAGGCAGTGAGAACCAGCATTACTTTTCCCCGCTGGCACCTTTGCTGTGGCAGCAAAAGCTGGACGTTTGTCTTTTTACCACCGGAGGGCGCCGAAAGTGAAAAAAGGCGCTTTTGAGGATAGAGTCCGCAGGAAAGCAGAGAGGGCCAAATTGTCTGTGGCATTTGAAAGGGTTCCAGGAGGCAGTGAGAACCAGCATTACTTTTCCCCGCTGGCACCTTTGCTGTGGCAGCAAAAGCTGGACGTTTGTCTTTTTTGCTCCGGAGGCTGCCGAAAGCGAAAATAGGTGCTTTTGAGGATGGAGTCCGCAGGAAAGCAGAGAGGGCCAAATTGTCTGTGGCATTTGAAAGAGTTCCAGGAGGCAGTGAGAACCAGCATCACTTTTCCCCGCTGGCACCTTTGCTGTGGCAGCAAAAGCTGGACGTTTGTCTTTTTACCACCGGAGGGCGCCGAAAGTGAAAAAAGGCGCTTTTGAGGATAGAGTCCGCAGGAAAGCAGAGAGGGCTTAATTGTCTGGGGCATTTGAAAGGGTTCCAGGAGGCAGTGAGAACCAGCATTACTTTTCCCCGCTGGCACCTTTGCTGTGGCAGCAAAAGCTGGACGTTTGTCTTTTTTGCTCCGGACGCTGCCGAAAGCGAAAACAGGTGCTTTTGAGGATGGAGTCCGCAGGAAAGCAGAGAGGGCCAAATTGTCTGTGGCATTTGAAAGGGTTCCAGGAGGCAGTGAGAACCAGCATCACTTTTCCCCGCTGGCACCTTTGCTGTGGCAGCAAAAGCTGGACGTTTGTCTTTTTTGCTCCGGAGGCTGCCGAAAGCGAAAATAGGTGCTTTTGAGGATGGAGTCCGCAGGAAAGCAGAGAGGGCCAAATTGTCTGTGGCATTTGAAAGAGTTCCAGGAGGCAGTGAGAACCAGCATCACTTTTCCCCGCTGGCACCTTTGCTGTGGCAGCAAAAGCTGGACGTTTGTCTTTTTACCACCGGAGGCCGCCGAAAGTGAAAAAAGGCGCTTTTGAGGATAGAGTCCGCAGGAAAGAAGAGAGGGCTTTTTTGTCTGGGGCATTTGAAAGGGTTCCAGGAGGCAGTGAGAACCAGCATTACTTTTCCCCGCTGGCACCTTTGCTGTGGCAGCAAAAGCTGGACGTTTGTCTTTTTTGCTCCGGAGGTTGCCGAAAGCGAAAACAGGTGCTTTTGAGGATGGAGTCCGCAGGAAAGCAGAGAGGGCCAAATTGTCTGTGGCATTTGAAAGGGTTCCAGGAGGCAGTGAGAACCAGCATTACTTTTCCCCGCTGGCACCTTTGCTGTGGCAGCAAAAGCTGGACGTTTGTATTTTTTGCTCCGGAGGCTGCCGAAAGCGAAAACAGGTGCTTTTAAGGATGGAGTCCGCAGGAAAGCAGAGAGGGCCAAATTGTCTGGGGCATTTGAAAGGGTTCCAGGAGGCAGTGAGAACCAGCATTACTTTTCCCCGCTGGAACCTTTGCTGTGGCAGCAAAAGCTGGACGTTTGTCTTTTTTGCTCCGGAGGTTGCCAAAAGCGAAAACAGGTGCTTTTGAGGATGGAGTCCGCAGGAAAGCAGAGAGGGCCAAATTGTCTGTGGCATTTGAAAGGGTTCCAGGAGGCAGTGAGAACCAGCATTACTTTTCCCCGCTGGCACCTTTGCTGTGGCAGCAAAAGCTGGACGTTTGTATTTTTTGCAATGGAGGCTGCCGAAAGCGAAAACAGGTGCTTTTGAGGATGGAGTCCGCAGGAAAGCAGAGAGGGCCAAATTGTCTGTGGCATTTGAAAGGGTTCCAGGAGGCAGTGAGAACCAGCATTACTTTTCCCCGCTGGCACCTTTGCTGTGGCAGCAAAAGCTGGACGTTTGTCTTTTTTGCTCCGGAGGCTGCCGAAAGTGAAAACAGGTGCTTTTGAGGATGGAGTCTGCAGGAAAGCAGAGAGGGCCAAATTGTCTGTGGCATTTGAAGAGGTTCCAGGAGGCAGTGAGAACCAGCATTACTTTTCCCCGCTGGTACCTTTGCTGTGGCAGCAAAAGCTGGACGTTTGTCTTTTTTGCTCCGGAGGGCGCCGAAAGCAAAAATAGGTTCTTTTGAGGATGGAGTCCGCAGGAAAGCAGAGAGGGCCAAATTGTCTGTGGCATTTGAAAGGGTTCCAGGAGGCAGTGAGAACCAGCATTACTTTTCCCCGCTGGCACCTTTGCTGTGGCAGCAAAAGCTGGACATTTGTCTTTTTTGCTCCGGAGGCTGCCGAAAGCGAAAACAGCTGCTTTTGAGGATGGAGTCCGCAGCAAAGCAGAGAGGGCCAAATTGTCTGTGGCATTTGAAAGGGTTCCAGGAGGCAGTGAGAACCAGCATTACTTTTCCCCGCTGGCACCTTTGCTGTGGCAGCAAAAGCTGGACGTTTGTCTTTTTTGCTCCGGAGGCTGCCGAAAGCGAAAACAGCTGCTTTTGAGGATGGAGTCCGCAGGAAAGCAGAGAGGGCCAAATTGTCTGTGGCATTTGAAAGGGTTCCAGGAGGCAGTGAGAACCAGCATTACTTTTCCCCGCTGGCACCTTTGCTGTGGCAGCAAAAGCTGGACGTTTGTCTTTTTTGCTCCGGAGGCTGCCGAAAGTGAAAACAGGTGCTTTTGAGGATGGAGTCTGCAGGAAAGCAGAGAGGGCCAAATTGTCTGTGGCATTTGAAGAGGTTCCAGGAGGCAGTGAGAACCAGCATTACTTTTCCCCGCTGGTACCTTTGCTGTGGCAGCAAAAGCTGGACGTTTGTCTTTTTTGCTCCGGAGGGCGCCGAAAGCAAAAATAGGTTCTTTTGAGGATGGAGTCCGCAGGAAAGCAGAGAGGGCCAAATTGTCTGTGGCATTTGAAAGGGTTCCAGGAGGCAGTGAGAACCAGCATTACTTTTCCCCGCTGGCACCTTTGCTGTGGCAGCAAAAGCTGGACGTTTGTCTTTTTTGCTCCGGAGGCTGCCGAAAGCGAAAACAGCTGCTTTTGAGGATGGAGTCCGCAGCAAAGCAGAGAGGGCCAAATTGTCTGTGGCATTTGAAAGGGTTCCAGGAGGCAGTGAGAACCAGCATTACTTTTCCCCGCTGGCACCTTTGCTGTGGCAGCAAAAGCTGGACGTTTGTCTTTTTTGCTCCGGAGGCTGCCGAAAGCGAAAACAGCTGCTTTTGAGGATGGAGTCCGCAGGAAAGCAGAGAGGGCCAAATTGTCTGTGGCATTTGAAAGGGTTCCAGGAGGCAGTGAGAACCAGCATTACTTTTCCCCGCTGGCACCTTTGCTGTGGCAGCAAAAGCTGGACGTTTGTCTTTTTTGCTCCGGAGGCTGCCGAAAGCGAAAACAGGTGCTTTTGAGGATGGAGTCCGCAGGAAAGCAGAGAGGGCCAAATTGTCTGTGGCATTTGAAAGGGTTCCAGGAGGCAGTGAGAACCAGCATTACTTTTCCCCGCTGGCACCTTTGCTGTGGCAGCAAAAGCTGGACGTTTGTCTTTTTTGCTCCGGAGGGCGCCGAAAGCAAAAATAGGTTCTTTTGAGGATGGAGTCCGCAGGAAAGCAGAGAGGGCCAAATTGTCTGTGGCATTTGAAAGGGTTCCAGGAGGCAGTGAGAACCAGCATCACTTTTCCCCGCTGGCACCTTTGCTGTGGCAGCAAAAGCTGGACGTTTGTCTTTTTACCACCGGAGGCTGCCGAAAGCGAAAACAGGTGCTTTTGAGGATGGAGTCCGCAGGAAAGCAGAGAGGGCCAAATTGTCTGGGGCATTTGAACAGGTTCCAGGAGGCAGTGAGAACCAGCATTACTTTTCCCCGCTGGCACCTTTGCTGTGGCAGCAAAAGCTGGACGTTTGTCTTTTTTGCTCCGGAGGCTGCCGAAAGCGAAAACAGGTGCTTTTGAGGATGGAGTCCGCAGGAAAGCAGAGAGGGCCAAATTGTCTGTGGCATTTGAAAGGGTTCCAGGAGGCAGTGAGAACCAGCATTACTTTTCCCCGCTGGCACCTTTGCTGTGGCAGCAAAAGCTGGACGTTTGTCTTTTTTGCTCCAGACGCTGCCGAAAGCGAAAACAGGTGCTTTTGAGGATGGAGTCCGCAGGAAAGCAGAGAGGGCCAAATTGTCTGGGGCATTTGAAAGGGTTCCAGGAGGCAGTGAGAACCAGCATTACTTTTCCCCGCTGGCACCTTTGCTGTGGCAGCAAAAGCTGGACGTTTGTCTTTTTTGCTCCGGAGGCTGCCGAAAGCGAAAACAGGTGCTTTTGAGGATGGAGTCCGCAGGAAAGCAGAGAGGGCCAAATTGTCTGTGGCATTTGAAAGGGTTCCAGGAGGCAGTGAGAACCAGCATCACTTTTCCCCGCTGGCACCTTTGCTGTGGCAGCAAAAGATGGACGTTTGTCTTTTTTGCTCCGGAGGCTGCCGAAAGCGAAAATAGGTGCTTTTGAGGATGGAGTCCACAGGAAAGCAGAGAGGGCCAAATTGTCTGGGGCATTTGAAAGAGTTCCAGGAGGCAGTGAGAACCAGCATCACTTTTCCCCGCTGGCACCTTTGCTGTGGCAGCAAAAGCTGGACGTTTGTCTTTTTACCACCGGAGGGCGCCGAAAGTGAAAAAAGGCGCTTTTGAGGATAGAGTCCGCAGGAAAGCAGAGAGGGCTTAATTGTCTGGGGCATTTGAAAGGGTTCCAGGAGGCAGTGAGAACCAGCATTACTTTTCCTCGCTGGCACCTTTGCTGTGGCAGCAAAAGCTGGACGTTTGTCTTTTTTGCTCCGGAGGTTGCCGAAAGCGAAAACAGGTGCTTTTGAGGATGGAGTCCGCAGGAAAGCAGAGAGGGCCAAATTGTCTGGGGCATTTGAAGAGGTTCCAGGAGGCAGTGAGAACCAGCATTACTTTTCCCCGCTGGAACCTTTGCTGTGGCAGCAAAAGCTGGACGTTTGTCTTTTTTGCTCCGGAGGTTGCCAAAAGCGAAAACAGGTGCTTTTGAGGATGGAGTCCGCAGGAAAGCAGAGAGGGCCAAATTGTCTGTGGCATTTGAAAGGGTTCCAGGAGGCAGTGAGAACCAGCATTACTTTTCCCCGCTGGCACCTTTGCTGTGGCAGCAAAAGCTGGACGTTTGTATTTTTTGCAATGGAGGCTGCCGAAAGCGAAAACAGGTGCTTTTGAGGATGGAGTCCGCAGGAAAGCAGAGAGGGCCAAATTGTCTGTGGCATTTGAAAGGGTTCCAGGAGGCAGTGAGAACCAGCATTACTTTTCCCCGCTGGCACCTTTGCTGTGGCAGCAAAAGCTGGACGTTTGTCTTTTTTGCTCCGGAGGCTGCCGAAAGCGAAAACAGCTGCTTTTGAGGATGGAGTCCGCAGCAAAGCAGAGAGGGCCAAATTGTCTGTGGCATTTGAAAGGGTTCCAGGAGGCAGTGAGAACCAGCATTACTTTTCCCCGCTGGCACCTTTGCTGTGGCAGCAAAAGCTGGACGTTTGTCTTTTTTGCTCCGGAGGCTGCCGAAAGCGAAAACAGCTGCTTTTGAGGATGGAGTCCGCAGGAAAGCAGAGAGGGCCAAATTGTCTGTGGCATTTGAAAGGGTTCCAGGAGGCAGTGAGAACCAGCATTACTTTTCCCCGCTGGCACCTTTGCTGTGGCAGCAAAAGCTGGACGTTTGTCTTTTTTGCTCCGGAGGCTGCCGAAAGCGAAAACAGGTGCTTTTGAGGATGGAGTCCGCAGGAAAGCAGAGAGGGCCAAATTGTCTGTGGCATTTGAAAGGGTTCCAGGAGGCAGTGAGAACCAGCATTACTTTTCCCCGCTGGCACCTTTGCTGTGGCAGCAAAAGCTGGACGTTTGTCTTTTTTGCTCCGGAGGCTGCCGAAAGTGAAAACAGGTGCTTTTGAGGATGGAGTCTGCAGGAAAGCAGAGAGGGCCAAATTGTCTGTGGCATTTGAAGAGGTTCCAGGAGGCAGTGAGAACCAGCATTACTTTTCCCCGCTGGTACCTTTGCTGTGGCAGCAAAAGCTGGACGTTTGTCTTTTTTGCTCCGGAGGGCGCCGAAAGCAAAAATAGGTTCTTTTGAGGATGGAGTCCGCAGGAAAGCAGAGAGGGCCAAATTGTCTGTGGCATTTGAAAGGGTTCCAGGAGGCAGTGAGAACCAGCATTACTTTTCCCCGCTGGCACCTTTGCTGTGGCAGCAAAAGCTGGACGTTTGTCTTTTTTGCTCCGGAGGCTGCCGAAAGCGAAAACAGCTGCTTTTGAGGATGGAGTCCGCAGCAAAGCAGAGAGGGCCAAATTGTCTGTGGCATTTGAAAGGGTTCCAGGAGGCAGTGAGAACCAGCATTACTTTTCCCCGCTGGCACCTTTGCTGTGGCAGCAAAAGCTGGACGTTTGTCTTTTTTGCTCCGGAGGCTGCCGAAAGCGAAAACAGCTGCTTTTGAGGATGGAGTCCGCAGGAAAGCAGAGAGGGCCAAATTGTCTGTGGCATTTGAAAGGGTTCCAGGAGGCAGTGAGAACCAGCATTACTTTTCCCCGCTGGCACCTTTGCTGTGGCAGCAAAAGCTGGACGTTTGTCTTTTTTGCTCCGGAGGCTGCCGAAAGCGAAAACAGGTGCTTTTGAGGATGGAGTCCGCAGGAAAGCAGAGAGGGCCAAATTGTCTGTGGCATTTGAAAGGGTTCCAGGAGGCAGTGAGAACCAGCATTACTTTTCCCCGCTGGCACCTTTGCTGTGGCAGCAAAAGCTGGACGTTTGTCTTTTTTGCTCCGGAGGGCGCCGAAAGCAAAAATAGGTTCTTTTGAGGATGGAGTCCGCAGGAAAGCAGAGAGGGCCAAATTGTCTGTGGCATTTGAAAGGGTTCCAGGAGGCAGTGAGAACCAGCATCACTTTTCCCCGCTGGCACCTTTGCTGTGGCAGCAAAAGCTGGACGTTTGTCTTTTTACCACCGGAGGCTGCCGAAAGCGAAAACAGGTGCTTTTGAGGATGGAGTCCGCAGGAAAGCAGAGAGGGCCAAATTGTCTGGGGCATTTGAACAGGTTCCAGGAGGCAGTGAGAACCAGCATTACTTTTCCCCGCTGGCACCTTTGCTGTGGCAGCAAAAGCTGGACGTTTGTCTTTTTTGCTCCGGAGGCTGCCGAAAGCGAAAACAGGTGCTTTTGAGGATGGAGTCCGCAGGAAAGCAGAGAGGGCCAAATTGTCTGTGGCATTTGAAAGGGTTCCAGGAGGCAGTGAGAACCAGCATTACTTTTCCCCGCTGGCACCTTTGCTGTGGCAGCAAAAGCTGGACGTTTGTCTTTTTTGCTCCAGACGCTGCCGAAAGCGAAAACAGGTGCTTTTGAGGATGGAGTCCGCAGGAAAGCAGAGAGGGCCAAATTGTCTGGGGCATTTGAAAGGGTTCCAGGAGGCAGTGAGAACCAGCATTACTTTTCCCCGCTGGCACCTTTGCTGTGGCAGCAAAAGCTGGACGTTTGTCTTTTTTGCTCCGGAGGCTGCCGAAAGCGAAAACAGGTGCTTTTGAGGATGGAGTCCGCAGGAAAGCAGAGAGGGCCAAATTGTCTGTGGCATTTGAAAGGGTTCCAGGAGGCAGTGAGAACCAGCATCACTTTTCCCCGCTGGCACCTTTGCTGTGGCAGCAAAAGATGGACGTTTGTCTTTTTTGCTCCGGAGGCTGCCGAAAGCGAAAATAGGTGCTTTTGAGGATGGAGTCCACAGGAAAGCAGAGAGGGCCAAATTGTCTGGGGCATTTGAAAGACTTCCAGGAGGCAGTGAGAACCAGCATCACTTTTCCCCGCTGGCACCTTTGCTGTGGCAGCAAAAGCTGGACGTTTGTCTTTTTACCACCGGAGGGCGCCGAAAGTGAAAAAAGGCGCTTTTGAGGATAGAGTCCGCAGGAAAGCAGAGAGGGCTTAATTGTCTGGGGCATTTGAAAGGGTTCCAGGAGGCAGTGAGAACCAGCATTACTTTTCCTCGCTGGCACCTTTGCTGTGGCAGCAAAAGCTGGACGTTTGTCTTTTTTGCTCCGGAGGTTGCCGAAAGCGAAAACAGGTGCTTTTGAGGATGGAGTCCGCAGGAAAGCAGAGAGGGCCAAATTGTCTGGGGCATTTGAAGAGGTTCCAGGAGGCAGTGAGAACCAGCATTACTTTTCCCCGCTGGAACCTTTGCTGTGGCAGCAAAAGCTGGACGTTTGTCTTTTTTGCTCCGGAGGTTGCCAAAAGCGAAAACAGGTGCTTTTGAGGATGGAGTCCGCAGGAAAGCAGAGAGGGCCAAATTGTCTGTGGCATTTGAAAGGGTTCCAGGAGGCAGTGAGAACCAGCATTACTTTTCCCCGCTGGCACCTTTGCTGTGGCAGCAAAACCTGGACGTTTGTCTTTTTTGCTCCGGAGGCTGCCGAAAGCGAAAACAGGTGCTTTTGAGGATGGAGTCTACAGGAAAGCAGAGAGGACCAAATTGTCTGTGGCATTTGAAAGGGTTCCAGGAGGCAGTGAGAACCAGCATTACTTTTCCCCGCTGGCACCTTTGCTGTGGCAGCAATAGCTGGACGTTTGTCTTTTTTGCTCCGGAGGTTGCCGAAAGCGAAAACAGGTGCTTTTGAGGATGGAGTCCGCAGGAAAGCAGAGAGGGCCAAATTGTCTGGGGCATTTGAAAGAGTTCCAGGAGGCAGTGAGAACCAGCATTACTTTTCCCCGCTGGCACCTTTGCTGTGGCAGCAAAAGCTGGACGTTTGTCTTTTTTGCTCCAAACACCGCCGAAAGCGAAAACAGGTGCTTTTGAGGATGGAGTCCGCAGGAAAGCAGAGAGGGCCAAATTGTCTGGGGCATTTGAAAGGGTTCCAGGAGGCAGTGAGAACCAGCATTACTTTTCCCCGCTGGCACCTTTGCTGTGGCAGCAAAAGCTGGACGTTTGTCTTTTTTGCTCCGGAGGCTGCCGAAAGCGAAAATAGGTGCTTTTGAGGATGGAGTCCGCAGGAAAGCAGAGAGGGCCAAATTGTCTGTGGCATTTGAAAGAGTTCCAGGAGGCAGTGAGAACCAGCATCACTTTTCCCCGCTGGCACCTTTGCTGTGGCAGCAAAAGCTGGACGTTTGTCTTTTTACCACCGGAGGCCGCCGAAAGTGAAAAAAGGCGCTTTTGAGGATAGAGTCCGCAGGAAAGAAGAGAGGGCTTTATTGTCTGGGGCATTTGAAAGGGTTCCAGGAGGCAGTGAGAACCAGCATTACTTTTCCCCGCTGGCACCTTTGCTGTGGCAGCAAAAGCTGGACGTTTGTCTTTTTTGCTCCGGAGGTTGCCGAAAGCGAAAACAGGTGCTTTTGAGGATGGAGTCCGCAGGAAAGCAGAGAGGGCCAAATTGTCTGTGGCATTTGAAAGGGTTCCAGGAGGCAGTGAGAACCAGCATTACTTTTCCCCGCTGGCACCTTTGCTGTGGCAGCAAAAGCTGGACGTTTGTCTTTTTTGCTCCGGAGGCTGCCGAAAGCGAAAACAGGTGCTTTTAAGGATGGAGTCCGCAGGAAAGCAGAGAGGGCCAAATTGTCTGGGGCATTTGAAAGGGTTCCAGGAGGCAGTGAGAACCAGCATTACTTTTCCCCGCTGGAACCTTTGCTGTGGCAGCAAAAGCTGGACGTTTGTCTTTTTTGCTCCGGAGGTTGCCAAAAGCGAAAACAGGTGCTTTTGAGGATGGAGTCCGCAGGAAAGCAGAGAGGGCCAAATTGTCTGTGGCATTTGAAAGGGTTCCAGGAGGCAGTGAGAACCAGCATTACTTTTCCCCGCTGGCACTTTTGCTGTGGCAGCAAAAGCTGGACGTTTGTATTTTTTGCAATGGAGGCTGCCGAAAGCGAAAACAGGTGCTTTTGAGGATGGAGTCCGCAGGAAAGCAGAGAGGGCCAAATTGTCTGTGGCATTTGAAAGGGTTCCAGGAGGCAGTGAGAACCAGCATTACTTTTCCCCGCTGGCACCTTTGCTGTGGCAGCAAAAGCTGGACGTTTGTCTTTTTTGCTCCGGAGGCTGCCGAAAGCGAAAACAGGTGCTTTTGAGGATGGAGTCCGCAGGAAAGCAGAGAGGGCCAAATTGTCTGGGGCATTTGAAAGGGTTCCAGGAGGCAGTGAGAACCAGCATTACTTTTCCCCGCTGGCACCTTTGCTGTGGCAGCAAAAGCTGGACGTTTGTCTTTTTTGCTCCGGAGGGCGCCGAAAGCAAAAATAGGTTCTTTTGAGGATGGAGTCCGCAGGAAAGCAGAGAGGGCCAAATTGTCTGTGGCATTTGAAAGGGTTCCAGGAGGCAGTGAGAACCAGCATCACTTTTCCCCGCTGGCACCTTTGCTGTGGCAGCAAAAGCTGGACGTTTGTCTTTTTACCACCGGAGGCTGCCGAAAGCGAAAACAGGTGCTTTTGAGGATGGAGTCCGCAGGAAAGCAGAGAGGGCCAAATTGTCTGGGGCATTTGAACAGGTTCCAGGAGGCAGTGAGAACCAGCATTACTTTTCCCCGCTGGCACCTTTGCTGTGGCAGCAAAAGCTGGACGTTTGTCTTTTTTGCTCCGGAGGCTGCCGAAAGCGAAAACAGCTGCTTTTGAGGATGGAGTCCGCAGGAAAGCAGAGAGGGCCAAATTGTCTGTGGCATTTGAAAGGGTTCCAGGAGGCAGTGAGAACCAGCATTACTTTTCCCCGCTGGCACCTTTGCTGTGGCAGCAAAAGCTGGACGTTTGTCTTTTTTGCTCCAGACGCTGCCGAAAGCGAAAACAGGTGCTTTTGAGGATGGAGTCCGCAGGAAAGCAGAGAGGGCCAAATTGTCTGGGGCATTTGAAAGGGTTCCAGGAGGCAGTGAGAACCAGCATTACTTTTCCCCGCTGGCACCTTTGCTGTGGCAGCAAAAGCTGGACGTTTGTCTTTTTTGCTCCGGAGGCTGCCGAAAGCGAAAACAGGTGCTTTTGAGGATGGAGTCCGCAGGAAAGCAGAGAGGGCCAAATTGTCTGTGGCATTTGAAAGGGTTCCAGGAGGCAGTGAGAACCAGCATCACTTTTCCCCGCTGGCACCTTTGCTGTGGCAGCAAAAGATGGACGTTTGTCTTTTTTGCTCCGGAGGCTGCCGAAAGCGAAAATAGGTGCTTTTGAGGATGGAGTCCACAGGAAAGCAGAGAGGGCCAAATTGTCTGGGGCATTTGAAAGAGTTCCAGGAGGCAGTGAGAACCAGCATCACTTTTCCCCGCTGGCACCTTTGCTGTGGCAGCAAAAGCTGGACGTTTGTCTTTTTACCACCGGAGGGCGCCGAAAGTGAAAAAAGGCGCTTTTGAGGATAGAGTCCGCAGGAAAGCAGAGAGGGCTTAATTGTCTGGGGCATTTGAAAGGGTTCCAGGAGGCAGTGAGAACCAGCATTACTTTTCCCCGCTGGCACCTTTGCTGTGGCAGCAAAAGCTGGACGTTTGTCTTTTTTGCTCCGGAGGTTGCCGAAAGCGAAAACAGGTGCTTTTGAGGATGGAGTCCGCAGGAAAGCAGAGAGGGCCAAATTGTCTGGGGCATTTGAAGAGGTTCCAGGAGGCAGTGAGAACCAGCATTACTTTTCCCCGCTGGAACCTTTGCTGTGGCAGCAAAAGCTGGACGTTTGTCTTTTTTGCTCCGGAGGTTGCCAAAAGCGAAAACAGGTGCTTTTGAGGATGGAGTCCGCAGGAAAGCAGAGAGGGCCAAATTGTCTGTGGCATTTGAAAGGGTTCCAGGAGGCAGTGAGAACCAGCATTACTTTTCCCCGCTGGCACCTTTGCTGTGGCAGCAAAACCTGGACGTTTGTCTTTTTTGCTCCGGAGGCTGCCGAAAGCGAAAACAGGTGCTTTTGAGGATGGAGTCTACAGGAAAGCAGAGAGGACCAAATTGTCTGTGGCATTTGAAAGGGTTCCAGGAGGCAGTGAGAACCAGCATTACTTTTCCCCGCTGGCACCTTTGCTGTGGCAGCAAAAGCTGGACGTTTGTCTTTTTACCACCGGAGGGCGCCGAAAGTGAAAAAAGGCGCTTTTGAGGATAGAGTCCGCAGGAAAGCAGAGAGGGCTTAATTGTCTGGGGCATTTGAAAGGGTTCCAGGAGGCAGTGAGAACCAGCATTACTTTTCCCCGCTGGCACCTTTGCTGTGGCAGCAAAAGCTGGACGTTTGTCTTTTTTGCTCCGGAGGCTGCCGAAAGCGAAAACAGGTGCTTTTGAGGATGGAGTCCGCAGGAAAGCAGAGAGGGCCAAATTGTCTGGGGCATTTGAACAGGTTCCAGGAGGCAGTGAGAACCAGCATTACTTTTCCCCGCTGGCACCTTTGCTGTGGCAGCAAAAGCTGGACGTTTGTCTTTTTTGCTCCGGACGCTGCCGAAAGCGAAAACAGGTGCTTTTGAGGATGGAGTCCGCAGGAAAGCAGAGAGGGCCAAATTGTCTGGGGCATTTGAAAGGGTTCCAGGAGGCAGTGAGAACCAGCATTACTTTTCCCCGCTGGCACCTTTGCTGTGGCAGCAAAAGCTGGACGTTTGTCTTTTTTGCTCCGGAGGCTGCCGAAAGCGAAAACAGGTGCTTTTGAGGATGGAGTCCACAGGAAAGCAGAGAGGGCCAAATTGTCTGTGGCATTTGAAAGGGTTCCAGGAGGCAGTGAGAACCAGCATCACTTTTCCCCGCTGGCACCTTTGCTGTGGCAGCAAAAGCTGGCCGTTTGTCTTTTTTGCTCCGGAGGCTGCCGAAAGCGAAAATAGGTGCTTTTGAGGATGGAGTCCGCAGGAAAGCAGAGAGGGCCAAATTGTCTGTGGCATTTGAAAGAGTTCCAGGAGGCAGTGAGAACCAGCATCACTTTTCCCCGCTGGCACCTTTGCTGTGGCAGCAAAAGCTGGACGTTTGTCTTTTTACCACCGGAGGGCGCCGAAAGTGAAAAAAGGCGCTTTTGAGGATAGAGTCCGCAGGAAAGCAGAGAGGGCTTAATTGTCTGGGGCATTTGAAAGGGTTCCAGGAGGCAGTGAGAACCAGCATTACTTTTCCCCGCTGGCACCTTTGCTGTGGCAGCAAAAGCTGGACGTTTGTCTTTTTTGCTCCGGAGGGCGCCGAAAGCGAAAATAGGTGCTTTTGAGGATGGAGTCCGCAGGAAAGCAGAGAGGGCCAAATTGTCTGGGGCATTTGAAAGGGTTCCAGGAGGCAGTGAGAACCAGCATTACTTTTCCCCGCTGGCACCTTTGCTGTGGCAGCAAAAGCTGGACGTTTGTCTTTTTTGCTCCGGAGGCTGCCGAAAGCGAAAACAGGTGCTTTTGAGGATGGAGTCCGCAGGAAAGCAGAGAGGGCCAAATTGTCTGTGGCATTTGAAAGAGTTCCAGGAGGCAGTGAGAACCAGCATCACTTTTCCCCGCTGGCACCTTTGCTGTGGCAGCAAAAGCTGGACGTTTGTCTTTTTACCACCGGAGGGCGCCGAAAGTGAAAAAAGGCGCTTTTGAGGATAGAGTCCGCAGGAAAGCAGAGAGGGCTTAATTGTCTGGGGCATTTGAAAGGGTTCCAGGAGGCAGTGAGAACCAGCATTACTTTTCCCCGCTGGCACCTTTGCTGTGGCAGCAAAAGCTGGACGTTTGTCTTTTTTGCTCCGGAGGCTGCCGAAAGCAAAAACAGGTGCTTTTGAGGATGGAGTCCGCAGGAAAGCAGAGAGGGCCAAATTGTCTGGGGCATTTGAAAGGGTTCCAGGAGGCAGTGAGAACCAGCATTACTTTTCCCCGCTGGCACCTTTGCTGTGGCAGCAAAAGCTGGACGTTTGTCTTTTTTGCTCCGGAGGCTGCCGAAAGCGAAAACAGGTGCTTTTGAGGATGGAGTCCGCAGGAAAGCAGAGAGGGCCAAATTGTCTGTGGCATTTGAAAGGGTTCCAGGAGGCAGTGAGAACCAGCATCACTTTTCCCCGCTGGCACCTTTGCTGTGGCAGCAAAAGCTGGACGTTTGTCTTTTTTGCTCCGGAGGCTGCCGAAAGCGAAAACAGGTGCTTTTGAGGATGGAGTCCGCAGGAAAGCAGAGAGGGCCAAATTGTCTGTGGCATTTGAAAGAGTTCCAGGAGGCAGTGAGAACCAGCATCACTTTTCCCCGCTGGCACCTTTGCTGTGGCAGCAAAAGCTGGACGTTTGTCTTTTTACCACCGGAGGGCGCCGAAAGTGAAAAAAGGCGCTTTTGAGGATAGAGTCCGCAGGAAAGCAGAGAGGGCTTAATTGTCTGGGGCATTTGAAAGGGTTCCAGGAGGCAGTGAGAACCAGCATTACTTTTCCCCGCTGGCACCTTTGCTGTGGCAGCAAAAGCTGGACGTTTGTCTTTTTTGCTCCGGAGGCTGCCGAAAGCGAAAACAGGTGCTTTTGAGGATGGAGTCCGCAGGAAAGCAGAGAGGGCCAAATTGTCTGGGGCATTTGAAAGGGTTCCAGGAGGCAGTGAGAACCAGCATTACTTTTCCCCGCTGGCACCTTTGCTGTGGCAGCAAAAGCTGGACGTTTGTCTTTTTTGCTCCGGAGGTTGCCAAAAGCGAAAACAGGTGCTTTTGAGGATGGAGTCCGCAGGAAAGCAGAGAGGGCCAAATTGTCTGGGGCATTTGAAGAGGTTCCAGGAGGCAGTGAGAACCAGCATTACTTTTCCCCGCTGGCACCTTTGCTGTGGCAGCAAAAGCTGGACGTTTGTCTTTTTTGCTCCGGAGGCTGCCGAAAGCGAAAACAGGTGCTTTTGAGGATGGAGTCCACAGGAAAGCAGAGAGGGCCAAATTGTCTGTGGCATTTGAAAGGGTTCCAGGAGGCAGTGAGAACCAGCATTACTTTTCCCTGCTGGCACCTTTGCTGTGGCAGCAAAAGCTGGACGTTTGTCTTTTTTGCTCCGGAGGGCGCCAAAAGCAAAAATAGGTGCTTTTGAGGATGGAGTCCGCAGGAAAGCAGAGAGGGCCAAATTGTCTGTGGCATTTGAAAGGGTTCCAGGAGGCAGTGAGAACCAGCATTACTTTTCCCCGCTGGCACCTTTGCTGTGGCAGCAAAACCTGGACGTTTGTCTTTTTTGCTCCGGAGGTTGCCGAAACCGAAAACAGGTGCTTTTGAGGATGGAGTCCGCAGGAAAGCAGAGAGGGCCAAATTGTCTGGGGCATTTGAAGAGGTTCCAGGAGGCAGTGAGAACCAGCATTACTTTTCCCCGCTGGCACCTTTGCTGTGGCAGCAAAAGCTGGACGTTTGTCTTTTTTGCTCCGGAGGCTGCCGAAAGCGAAAACAGGTGCTTTTGAGGATGGAGTCCGCAGGAAAGCAGAGAGGGCCAAATTGTCTGGGGCATTTGAAAGGGTTCCAGGAGGCAGTGAGAACCAGCATTACTTTTCCCCGCTGGCACCTTTGCTGTGGCAGCAAAAGCTGGACGTTTGTCTTTTTTGCTCCGGAGGCTGCCGAAAGCGAAAACAGGTGCTTTTGAGGATGGAGTCCACAGGAAAGCAGAGAGGGCCAAATTGTCTGGGGCATTTGAAAGGGTTCCAGGAGGCAGTGAGAACCAGCATTACTTTTCCCCGCTGGCACCTTTGCTGTGGCAGCAAAAGCTGGACGTTTGTCTTTTTTGCTCCGGAGGCTGCCGAAAGCAAAAACAGGTGCTTTTGAGGATGGAGTCCGCAGGAAAGCAGAGAGGGCCAAATTGTCTGTGGCATTTGAAAGGGTTCCAGGAGGCAGTGAGAACCAGCATTACTTTTCCCCGCTGGCACCTTTGCTGTGGCAGCAAAAGCTGGACGTTTGTCTTTTTACCACCGGAGGGCGCCGAAAGTGAAAAAAGGCGCTTTTGAGGATAGAGTCCGCAGGAAAGCAGAGAGGGCCAAATTGTCTGGGGCATTTGAAAGGGTTCCAGGAGGCAGTGAGAACCAGCATTACTTTTCCCCGCTGGCACCTTTGCTGTGGCAGCAAAAGCTGGACGTTTGTCTTTTTTGCTCCGGAGGCTGCCGAAAGCGAAAATAGGTGCTTTTGAGGATGGAGTCTGCAGGAAAGCAGAGAGGGCCAAATTGTCTGGGGCATTTGAAAGGGTTCCAGGAGGCAGTGAGAACCAGCATCACTTTTCCCCGCTGGCACCTTTGCTGTGGCAGCAAAAGCTGGACGTTTGTCTTTTTACCACCGGAGGGTGCCGAAAGTGAAAAAAGGCGCTTTTGAGGATAGAGTCCGCAGGAAAGCAGAGAGAGCTAAATTGTCTGTGGCATTTAAAAGGGTTCCAGGAGGCAGTGAGAACCAGCATTACTTTTCCCCGCTGGCACCTTTGCTGTGGCAGCAAAAGCTGGACGTTTGTCTTTTTACCACCGGAGGGCGCCGAAAGTGAAAAAAGGCGCTTTTGAGGATAGAGTCCGCAGGAAAGCAGAGAGGGCCAAATTGTCTGTGGCATTTGAAAGGGTTCCAGGAGGCAGTGAGAACCAGCATTACTTTTCCCCGCTGGCACCTTTGCTGTGGCAGCAAAAGCTGGACGTTTGTCTTTTTTGCTCCGGAGGCTGCCGAAAGCGAAAACAGGTGCTTTTGAGGATGGAGTCCGCAGGAAAGCAGAGAGGGCCAAATTGTCTGTGGCATTTGAAAGGGTTCCAGGAGGCAGTGAGAACCAGCATTACTTTTCCCCGCTGGCACCTTTGCTGTGGCAGCAAAAGCTGGACGTTTGTCTTTTTTGCTCCGGAGGCTGCCGAAAGCGAAAATAGGTGCTTTTGAGGATGGAGTCCGCAGGAAAGCAGAGAGGGCCAAATTGTCTGTGGCATTTGAAAGGGTTCCAGGAGGCAGTGAGAACCAGGATCACTTTTCCCCGCTGGCACCTTTGCTGTGGCAGCAAAAGCTGGACGTTTGTCTTTTTACCACCGGAGGGCGCCGAAAGTGAAAAAAGGCGCTTTTGAGGATAGAGTCCGCAGGAAAGCAGAGAGGGCCAAATTGTCTGTGGCATTTGAAAGGGTTCCAGGAGGCAGTGAGAACCAGCATTACTTTTCCCCGCTGGCACCTTTGCTGTGGCAGCAAAAGCTGGACGTTTGTCTTTTTTGCTCCGGAGGCTGCCGAAAGCGAAAATAGGTGCTTTTGAGGATGGAGTCTGCAGGAAAGCAGAGAGGGCCAAATTGTCTGGGGCATTTGAAAGGGTTCCAGGAGGCAGTGAGAACCAGCATCACTTTTCCCCGCTGGCACCTTTGCTGTGGCAGCAAAAGCTGGACGTTTGTCTTTTTACCACCGGAGGGCGCCGAAAGTGGAAAAAGGCGCTTTTGAGGATAGAGTCCGCAGGAAAGCAGAGAGGGCCAAATTGTCAGGGGCATTTGAAAGGGTTCCAGGAGGCAGTGAGAACCAGCATTACTTTTCCCCGGTGGCACCTTTGCTGTGGCAGCAAAAGCTGGACGTTTGTCTTTTTTGCTCCGGAGGCTGCCGAAAGCGAAAACAGGTGCTTTTGAGGATGGAGTCCACAGGAAAGCAGAGAGGGCCAAATTGTCTGGGGCATTTTAAAGGGTTCCAGGAGGCAGTGAGAACCAGCATTACTTTTCCCCGCTGGCACCTTTGCTGTGGCAGCAAAAGCTGGACGTTTGTCTTTTTTGCTCCGGAGGTTGCCGAAAGCGAAAACAGGTGCTTTTGAGGATGGAGTCCGCAGGAAAGCAGAGAGGGCCAAATTGTCTGTGGCATTTGAAGGAGTTCCAGGAGGCAGTGAGAACCAGCATTACTTTTCCCTGCTGGCACCTTTGCTGTGGCAGCAAAAGCTGGACGTTTGTCTTTTTTGCTCCGGAGGGCGCCGAAAGCAAAAATAGGTGCTTTTGAGGATGGAGTCCGCAGGAAAGCAGAGAGGGCCAAATTGTCTGTGGCATTTGAAAGGGTTCCAGGAGGCAGTGAGAACCAGCATTACTTTTCCCCGCTGGCACCTTTGCTGTGGCAGCAAAAGCTGGACGTTTGTCTTTTTTGCTCCGGAGGCTGCCGAAAGCGAAAACAGGTGCTTTTGAGGATGGAGTCCACAGGAAAGCAGAGAGGGCCAAATTGTCTGTGGCATTTGAAAGGGTTCCAGGAGGCAGTGAGAACCAGCATTACTTTTCCCCGCTGGCACCTTTGCTGTGGCAGCAAAAGCTGGACGTTTGTCTTTTTTGCTCCGGAGGCTGCCGAAAGCGAAAATAGGTGCTTTTGAGGATGGAGTCCGCAGGAAAGCAGAGAGGGCCAAATTGTCTGTGGCATTTGAAAGGGTTCCAGGAGGCAGTGAGAACCAGCATTACTTTTCCCCGCTGGCACCTTTGCTGTGGCAGCAAAAGCTGGACGTTTGTCTTTTTACCACCGGAGGGCGCCGAAAGTGAAAAAAGGCGCTTTTGAGGATAGAGTCCGCAGGAAAGCAGAGAGGGCCAAATTGTCTGTGGCATTTGAAAGGGTTCCAGGAGGCAGTGAGAACCAGCATTACTTTTCCCCGCTGGCACCTTTGCTGTGGCAGCAAAAGCTGGACGTTTGTCTTTTTTGCTCCGGAGGCTGCCGAAAGCGAAAATAGGTGCTTTTGAGGATGGAGTCTGCAGGAAAGCAGAGAGGGCCAAATTGTCTGGGGCATTTGAAAGGGTTCCAGGAGGCAGTGAGAACCAGCATCACTTTTCCCCGCTGGCACCTTTGCTGTGGCAGCAAAAGCTGGACGTTTGTCTTTTTACCACCGGAGGGCGCCGAAAGTGAAAAAAGGCGCTTTTGAGGATAGAGTCCGCAGGAAAGCAGAGAGGGCTAAATTGTCTGTGGCATTTGAAAGGGTTCCAGGAGGCAGTGAGAACCAGCATTACTTTTCCCCGCTGGCACCTTTGCTGTGGCAGCAAAAGCTGGACGTTTGTCTTTTTTGCTCCGGAGGCTGCCGAAAGCGAAAACAGGTGCTTTTGAGGATGGAGTCCACAGGAAAGCAGAGAGGGCCAAATTGTCTGTGGCATTTGAAAGGGTTCCAGGAGGCAGTGAGAAGCAGCATGACTTTTCCCCGCTGGCACCTTTGCTGTGGCAGCAAAAGCTGGACGTTTGTCTTTTTTGCTCCGGAGGCTGCCGAAAGCGAAAATAGGTGCTTTTGAGGATGGAGTCCGCAGGAAAGCAGAGAGGGCCAAATTGTCTGTGGCATTTGAAAGAGTTCCAGGAGGCAGTGAGAACCAGCATTACTTTTCCCCGCTGGCACCTTTGCTGTGGCAGCAAAAGCTGGACGTTTGTCTTTTTACCACCGGAGGGCGCCGAAAGTGAAAAAAGGCGCTTTTGAGGATAGAGTCCGCAGGAAAGCAGAGAGAGCCAAATTGTCTGTGGCATTTGAAAGGGTTCCAGGAGGCAGTGAGAACCAGCATTACTTTTCCCCGCTGGCACCTTTGCTGTGGCAGCAAAAGCTGGACGTTTGTCTTTTTTGCTCCGGAGGCTGCCGAAAGCGAAAATAGGTGCTTTTGAGGATGGAGTCTGCAGGAAAGCAGAGAGGGCCAAATTGTCTGTGGCATTTGAAAGGGTTCCAGGAGGCAGTGAGAACCAGCATCACTTTTCCCCGCTGGCACCTTTGCTGTGGCAGCAAAAGTTGGACGTTTGTCTTTTTACCACCGGAGGGCGCCGAAAGTGAAAAAAGGCGCTTTTGAGGATAGAGTCCGCAGGAAAGCAGAGAGGGCTAAATTGTCTGTGGCATTTGAAAGGGTTCCAGGAGGCAGTGAGAACCAGCATTACTTTTCCCCGCTGGCACCTTTGCTGTGGCAGCAAAAGCTGGACGTTTGTCTTTTTTGCTCCGGAGGCTGCCGAAAGCGAAAACAGGTGCTTTTGAGGATGGAGTCCACAGGAAAGCAGAGAGGGCTTAATTGTCTGTGGCATTTGAAAGGGTTCCAGGAGGCAGTGAGAACCAGCATTACTTTTCCCCGCTGGCACCTTTGCTGTGGCAGCAAAAGCTGGACGTTTGTCTTTTTTGCTCCGGAGGTTGCCGAAAGCGAAAACAGGTGCTTTTGAGGATGGAGTCCGCAGGAAAGCAGAGAGGGCCAAATTGTCTGTGGCATTTGAAGGAGTTCCAGGAGGCAGTGAGAACCAGCATTACTTTTCCCCGCTGGCACCTTTGCTGTGGCAGCAAAAGCTGGACGTTTGTCTTTTTTGCTCCCGAGGGCGCCGAAAGCAAAAATAGGTTCTTTTAAGGATGGAGTCCGCAGGAAAGCAGAGAGGGCCAAATTGTCTGTGGCATTTGAAAGGGTTCCAGGAGGCAGTGAGAACCAGCATTACTTTTCCCCGCTGGCACCTTTGCTGTGGCAGCAAAACCTGGACGTTTGTGTTTTTGCTCCGGAGGTTGCCGAAAGCGAAAACAGGTGCTTTTGAGGATGGAGTCCGCAGGAAAGCAGAGAGGGCCAAATTGTCTGGGGCATTTGAAGAGGTTCCAGGAGGCAGTGAGAACCAGCATTACTTTTCCCCGCTGGCACCTTTGCTGTGGCAGCAAAAGCTGGACGTTTGTCTTTTTTGCTCCGGAGGCTGCCGAAAGCGAAAACAGCTGCTTTTGAGGATGGAGTCCGCAGGAAAGCAGAGAGGGCCAAATTGTCTGTGGCATTTGAAAGGGTTCCAGGAGGCAGTGAGAACCAGCATTACTTTTCCCCGCTGGCACCTTTGCTGTGGCAGCAAAAGCTGGCCGTTTGTCTTTTTTGCTCCGGAGGCTGCCGAAAGCGAAAACAGGTGCTTTTGAGGATGGAGTCCACAGGAAAGCAGAGAGGGCCAAATTGTCTGTGGCATTTGAAAGGGTTCCAGGAGGCAGTGAGAACCAGCATTACTTTTCCCCGCTGGCACCTTTGCTGTGGCAGCAAAAGCTGGACGTTTGTCTTTTTTGCTCCGGAGGCTGCCGAAAGCGAAAATAGGTGCTTTTGAGGATGGAGTCCGCAGGAAAGCAGAGAGGGCCAAATTGTCTGTGGCATTTGAAAGAGTTCCAGGAGGCAGTGAGAACCAGCATTACTTTTCCCCGCTGGCACCTTTGCTGTGGCAGCAAAAGCTGGACGTTTGTCTTTTTACCACCGGAGGGCGCCGAAAGTGAAAAAAGGCGCTTTTGAGGATAGAGTCCGCAGGAAAGCAGAGAGGGCCAAATTGTCAGGGGCATTTGAAAGGGTTCCAGGAGGCAGTGAGAACCAGCATTACTTTTCCCCGCTGGCACCTTTGCTGTGGCAGCAAAAGCTGGCCGTTTGTCTTTTTTGCTCCGGAGGCTGCCGAAAGCGAAAACAGGTGCTTTTGAGGATGGAGTCCGCAGGAAAGCAGAGAGGGCCAAATTGTCTGGGGCATTTGAAAGGGTTCCAGGAGGCAGTGAGAACCAGCATTACTTTTCCCCGCTGGCACCTTTGCTGTGGCAGCAAAAGCTGGACGTTTGTCTTTTTTGCTCCGGAGGCTGCCGAAAGCGAAAACAGGTGCTTTTGAGGATGGAGTCCGCAGGAAAGCAGAGAGGGCCAAATTGTCTGGGGCATTTGAAAGGGTTCCAGGAGGCAGTGAGAACCAGCATTACTTTTCCCCGCTGGCACCTTTGCTGTGGCAGCAAAAGCTGGACGTTTGTCTTTTTTGCTCCGGAGGGCGCCGAAAGGGAAAATAGGTTCTTTTGAGGATGGAGTCCGCAGGAAAGCAGAGAGGGCCAAATTGTCTGTGGCATTTGAAAGGGTTCCAGGAGGCAGTGAGAACCAGCATTACTTTTCCCCGCTGGCACCTTTGCTGTGGCAGCAAAAGCTGGACGTTTGTCTTTTTTGCTCCGGAGGCTGCCGAAAGCGAAAACAGATGCTTTTGAGGATGGAGTCCGCAGGAAAGCAGAGAGGGCCAAATTGTCTGGGGCATTTGAAGAGGTTCCAGGAGGCAGTGAGAACCAGCATTACTTTTCCCCGCTGGCACCTTTGCTGTGGCAGCAAAAGCTGGCCGTTTGTCTTTTTTGCTCCGGAGGCTGCCGAAAGCGAAAACAGGTGCTTTTGAGGATGGAGTCCGCAGGAAAGCAGAGAGGGCCAAATTGTCTGTGGCATTTGAAAGGGTTCCAGGAGGCAGTGAGAACCAGCATTACTTTTCCCCGCTGGCACCTTTGCTGTGGCAGCAAAAGCTGGACGTTTGTCTTTTTTGCTCCGGAGGCTGCCGAAAGCGAAAACAGGTGCTTTTGAGGATGGAGTCCGCAGGAAAGCAGAGAGGGCTAAATTGTCTGTGGCATTTGAAAGGGTTCCAGGAGGCAGTGAGAACCAGCATCACTTTTCCCCGCTGGCACCTTTGCTGTGGCAGCAAAAGCTGGACGTTTGTCTTTTTACCACCGGAGGGCGCCGAAAGTGAAAAAAGGCGCTTTTGAGGATAGAGTCCGCAGGAAAGCAGAGAGGGCCAAATTGTCTGTGGCATTTGAAAGGGTTCCAGGAGGCAGTGAGAACCAGCATTACTTTTCCCCGCTGGCACCTTTGCTGTGGCAGCAAAAGCTGGACGTTTGTCTTTTTTGCTCCGGAGGGCGCCGAAAGCAAAAATAGGTTCTTTTGAGGATGGAGTCCGCAGGAAAGCAGAGAGGGCCAAATTGTCTGTGGCATTTGAAAGAGTTCCAGGAGGCAGTGAGAACCAGCATTACTTTTCCCCGCTGGCACCTTTGCTGTGGCAGCAAAAGCTGGACGTTTGTCTTTTTACCACCGGAGGGCGCCGAAAGTGAAAACAGGTGCTTTTGAGGATGGAGTCCGCAGGAAAGCAGAGAGGGCCAAATTGTCTGTGGCATTTGAAAGGGTTCCAGGAGGCAGTGAGAACCAGCATTACTTTTCCCCGCTGGCACCTTTGCTGTGGCAGCAAAAGCTGGACGTTTGTCTTTTTTGCTCCGGAGGTTGCCAAAAGCGAAAACAGGTGCTTTTGAGGATGGAGTCCGCAGGAAAGCAGAGAGGGCCAAATTGTCTGTGGCATTTGAAGAGGTTCCAGGAGGCAGTGAGAACCAGCATTACTTTTCCCCGCTGGCACCTTTGCTGTGGCAGCAAAAGCTGGACGTTTGTCTTTTTTGCTCCGGAGGCTGCCGAAAGCGAAAACAGGTGCTTTTGAGGATGGAGTCCGCAGGAAAGCAGAGAGGGCCAAATTGTCTGTGGCATTTGAAAGGGTTCCAGGAGGCAGTGAGAACCAGCATTACTTTTCCCCGCTGGCACCTTTGCTGTGGCAGCAAAAGCTGGACGTTTGTCTTTTTTGCTCCGGAGGGCGCCGAAAGGGAAAATAGGTGCTTTTGAGGATGGAGTCCGCAGGAAAGCAGAGAGGGCCAAATTGTCTGTGGCATTTGAAAGGGTTCCAGGAGGCAGTGAGAACCAGCATTACTTTTCCCCGCTGGCACCTTTGCTGTGGCAGCAAAAGCTGGACGTTTGTCTTTTTTGCTCCGGAGGCTGCCGAAAGCGAAAACAGGTGCTTTTGAGGATGGAGTCCGCAGGAAAGCAGAGAGGGCCAAATTGTCTGGGGCATTTGAAGAGGTTCCAGGAGGCAGTGAGAACCAGCATTACTTTTCCCCGCTGGCACCTTTGCTGTGGCAGCAAAAGCTGGCCGTTTGTCTTTTTTGCTCCGGAGGCTGCCGAAAGCGAAAACAGGTGCTTTTGAGGATGGAGTCCGCAGGAAAGCAGAGAGGGCCAAATTGTCTGTGGCATTTGAAAGGGTTCCAGGAGGCAGTGAGAACCAGCATTACTTTTCCCCGCTGGCACCTTTGCTGTGGCAGCAAAAGCTGGCCGTTTGTCTTTTTTGCTCCGGAGGCTGCCGAAAGCGAAAACAGGTGCTTTTGAGGATGGAGTCCGCAGGAAAGCAGAGAGGGCCAAATTGTCTGTGGCATTTGAAAGGGTTCCAGGAGGCAGTGAGAACCAGCATTACTTTTCCCCGCTGGCACCTTTGCTGTGGCAGCAAAAGCTGGACGTTTGTCTTTTTACCACCGGAGGGCGCCGAAAGTGAAAAAAGGCGCTTTTGAGGATAGAGTCCGCAGGAAAGCAGAGAGGGCTAAATTGTCTGTGGCATTTGAAAGGGTTCCAGGAGGCAGTGAGAACCAGCATTACTTTTCCCCGCTGGCACCTTTGCTGTGGCAGCAAAAGCTGGACGTTTGTCTTTTTTGCTCCGGAGGCTGCCGAAAGCGAAAACAGGTGCTTTTGAGGATGGAGTCCGCAGGAAAGCAGAGAGGGCCAAATTGTCTGGGGCATTTGAAAGGGTTCCAGGAGGCAGTGAGAACCAGCATTACTTTTCCCCGCTGGCACCTTTGCTGTGGCAGCAAAAGCTGGCCGTTTGTCTTTTTTGCTCCGGAGGCTGCCGAAAGCGAAAACAGGTGCTTTTGAGGATGGAGTCCACAGGAAAGCAGAGAGGGCCAAATTGTCTGTGGCATTTGAAAGGGTTCCAGGAGGCAGTGAGAACCAGCATTACTTTTCCCCGCTGGCACCTTTGCTGTGGGAGCAAAACCTGGACGTTTGTCTTTTTTGCTCCGGAGGCTGCCGAAAGCGAAAACAGGTGCTTTTGAGGATGGAGTCCACAGGAAAGCAGAGAGGGCCAAATTGTCTGTGGCATTTGAAAGGGTTCCAGGAGGCAGTGAGAACCAGCATTACTTTTCCCCGCTGGCACCTTTGCTGTGGCATCAAAACCTGGACGTTTGTCTTTTTTGCTCCGGAGGCTGCCGAAAGCGAAAACAGGTGCTTTTGAGGATGGAGTCCGCAGGAAAGCAGAGAGGGCTAAATTGTCTGTGGCATTTGAAAGGGTTCCAGGAGGCAGTGAGAACCAGCATCACTTTTCCCCGCTGGCACCTTTGCTGTGGCAGCAAAAGCTGGACGTTTGTCTTTTTACCACCGGAGGGCGCCGAAAGTGAAAAAAGGCGCTTTTGAGGATAGAGTCCGCAGGAAAGCAGAGAGGGCCAAATTGTCTGTGGCATTTGAAAGGGTTCCAGGAGGCAGTGAGAACCAGCATTACTTTTCCCCGCTGGCACCTTTGCTGTGGCAGCAAAAGCTGGACGTTTGTCTTTTTTGCTCCGGAGGGCGCCGAAAGCAAAAATAGGTTCTTTTGAGGATGGAGTCCGCAGGAAAGCAGAGAGGGCCAAATTGTCTGTGGCATTTGAAAGAGTTCCAGGAGGCAGTGAGAACCAGCATTACTTTTCCCCGCTGGCACCTTTGCTGTGGCAGCAAAAGCTGGACGTTTGTCTTTTTACCACCGGAGGGCGCCGAAAGTGAAAACAGGTGCTTTTGAGGATGGAGTCCGCAGGAAAGCAGAGAGGGCCAAATTGTCTGTGGCATTTGAAAGGGTTCCAGGAGGCAGTGAGAACCAGCATTACTTTTCCCCGCTGGCACCTTTGCTGTGGCAGCAAAAGCTGGACGTTTGTCTTTTTTGCTCCGGAGGTTGCCAAAAGCGAAAACAGGTGCTTTTGAGGATGGAGTCCGCAGGAAAGCAGAGAGGGCCAAATTGTCTGTGGCATTTGAAGAGGTTCCAGGAGGCAGTGAGAACCAGCATTACTTTTCCCCGCTGGCACCTTTGCTGTGGCAGCAAAAGCTGGACGTTTGTCTTTTTTGCTCCGGAGGCTGCCGAAAGCGAAAACAGGTGCTTTTGAGGATGGAGTCCGCAGGAAAGCAGAGAGGGCCAAATTGTCTGTGGCATTTGAAAGGGTTCCAGGAGGCAGTGAGAACCAGCATTACTTTTCCCCGCTGGCACCTTTGCTGTGGCAGCAAAAGCTGGACGTTTGTCTTTTTTGCTCCGGAGGGCGCCGAAAGGGAAAATAGGTGCTTTTGAGGATGGAGTCCGCAGGAAAGCAGAGAGGGCCAAATTGTCTGTGGCATTTGAAAGGGTTCCAGGAGGCAGTGAGAACCAGCATTACTTTTCCCCGCTGGCACCTTTGCTGTGGCAGCAAAAGCTGGACGTTTGTCTTTTTTGCTCCGGAGGCTGCCGAAAGCGAAAACAGGTGCTTTTGAGGATGGAGTCCGCAGGAAAGCAGAGAGGGCCAAATTGTCTGGGGCATTTGAAGAGGTTCCAGGAGGCAGTGAGAACCAGCATTACTTTTCCCCGCTGGCACCTTTGCTGTGGCAGCAAAAGCTGGCCGTTTGTCTTTTTTGCTCCGGAGGCTGCCGAAAGCGAAAACAGGTGCTTTTGAGGATGGAGTCCGCAGGAAAGCAGAGAGGGCCAAATTGTCTGTGGCATTTGAAAGGGTTCCAGGAGGCAGTGAGAACCAGCATTACTTTTCCCCGCTGGCACCTTTGCTGTGGCAGCAAAAGCTGGCCGTTTGTCTTTTTTGCTCCGGAGGCTGCCGAAAGCGAAAACAGGTGCTTTTGAGGATGGAGTCCGCAGGAAAGCAGAGAGGGCCAAATTGTCTGTGGCATTTGAAAGGGTTCCAGGAGGCAGTGAGAACCAGCATTACTTTTCCCCGCTGGCACCTTTGCTGTGGCAGCAAAAGCTGGACGTTTGTCTTTTTACCACCGGAGGGCGCCGAAAGTGAAAAAAGGCGCTTTTGAGGATAGAGTCCGCAGGAAAGCAGAGAGGGCTAAATTGTCTGTGGCATTTGAAAGGGTTCCAGGAGGCAGTGAGAACCAGCATTACTTTTCCCCGCTGGCACCTTTGCTGTGGCAGCAAAAGCTGGACGTTTGTCTTTTTTGCTCCGGAGGCTGCCGAAAGCGAAAACAGGTGCTTTTGAGGATGGAGTCCGCAGGAAAGCAGAGAGGGCCAAATTGTCTGGGGCATTTGAAAGGGTTCCAGGAGGCAGTGAGAACCAGCATTACTTTTCCCCGCTGGCACCTTTGCTGTGGCAGCAAAAGCTGGCCGTTTGTCTTTTTTGCTCCGGAGGCTGCCGAAAGCGAAAACAGGTGCTTTTGAGGATGGAGTCCACAGGAAAGCAGAGAGGGCCAAATTGTCTGTGGCATTTGAAAGGGTTCCAGGAGGCAGTGAGAACCAGCATTACTTTTCCCCGCTGGCACCTTTGCTGTGGCAGCAAAACCTGGACGTTTGTCTTTTTTGCTCCGGAGGTTGCCGAAAGCGAAAATAGGTGCTTTTGAGGATGGAGTCCGCAGGAAAGCAGAGAGGGCCAAATTGTCTGTGGCATTTGAAAGAGTTCCAGGAGGCAGTGAGAACCAGCATTACTTTTCCCCGCTGGCACCTTTGCTGTGGCAGCAAAAGCTGGACGTTTGTCTTTTTACCACCGGAGGGCGCCGAAAGTGAAAAAAGGCGCTTTTGAGGATAGAGTCCGCAGGAAAGCAGAGAGGGCCAAATTGTCAGGGGCATTTGAAAGGGTTCCAGGAGGCAGTGAGAACCAGCATTACTTTTCCCCGCTGGCACCTTTGCTGTGGCAGCAAAAGCTGGCCGTTTGTCTTTTTTGCTCCGGAGGCTGCCGAAAGCGAAAACAGGTGCTTTTGAGGATGGAGTCCACAGGAAAGCAGAGAGGGCCAAATTGTCTGGGGCATTTGAAAGGGTTCCAGGAGGCAGTGAGAACCAGCATTACTTTTCCCCGCTGGCACCTTTGCTGTGGCAGCAAAAGCTGGACGTTTGTCTTTTTTGCTCCGGAGGCTGCCGAAAGCGAAAACAGGTGCTTTTGAGGATGGAGTCCGCAGGAAAGCAGAGAGGGCCAAATTGTCTGGGGCATTTGAAAGGGTTCCAGGAGGCAGTGAGAACCAGCATTACTTTTCCCCGCTGGCACCTTTGCTGTGGCAGCAAAAGCTGGACGTTTGTCTTTTTTGCTCCGGAGGTTGCCAAAAGCGAAAACAGGTGCTTTTGAGGATGGAGTCCGCAGGAAAGCAGAGAGGGCCAAATTGTCTGTGGCATTTGAAGAGGTTCCAGGAGGCAGTGAGAACCAGCATTACTTTTCCCCGCTGGCACCTTTGCTGTGGCAGCAAAAGCTGGACGTTTGTCTTTTTTGCTCCGGAGGCTGCCGAAAGCGAAAACAGGTGCTTTTGAGGATGGAGTCCGCAGGAAAGCAGAGAGGGCCAAATTGTCTGTGGCATTTGAAAGGGTTCCAGGAGGCAGTGAGAACCAGCATTACTTTTCCCCGCTGGCACCTTTGCTGTGGCAGCAAAAGCTGGACGTTTGTCTTTTTTGCTCCGGAGGGCGCCGAAAGGGAAAATAGGTTCTTTTGAGGATGGAGTCCGCAGGAAAGCAGAGAGGGCCAAATTGTCTGTGGCATTTGAAAGGGTTCCAGGAGGCAGTGAGAACCAGCATTACTTTTCCCCGCTGGCACCTTTGCTGTGGCAGCAAAAGCTGGACGTTTGTCTTTTTTGCTCCGGAGGCTGCCGAAAGCGAAAACAGATGCTTTTGAGGATGGAGTCCGCAGGAAAGCAGAGAGGGCCAAATTGTCTGGGGCATTTGAAGAGGTTCCAGGAGGCAGTGAGAACCAGCATTACTTTTCCCCGCTGGCACCTTTGCTGTGGCAGCAAAAGCTGGACGTTTGTCTTTTTTGCTCCGGAGGCTGCCGAAAGCGAAAACAGGTGCTTTTGAGGATGGAGTCCGCAGGAAAGCAGAGAGGGCCAAATTGTCTGTGGCATTTGAAAGGGTTCCAGGAGGCAGTGAGAACCAGCATTACTTTTCCCCGCTGGCACCTTTGCTGTGGCAGCAAAAGCTGGACGTTTGTCTTTTTTGCTCCGGAGGCTGCCGAAAGCGAAAACAGGTGCTTTTGAGGATGGAGTCCGCAGGAAAGCAGAGAGGGCTAAATTGTCTGTGGCATTTGAAAGGGTTCCAGGAGGCAGTGAGAACCAGCATCACTTTTCCCCGCTGGCACCTTTGCTGTGGCAGCAAAAGCTGGACGTTTGTCTTTTTACCACCGGAGGGCGCCGAAAGTGAAAAAAGGCGCTTTTGAGGATGGAGTCCGCAGGAAAGCAGAGAGGGCCAAATTGTCTGTGGCATTTGAAAGGGTTCCAGGAGGCAGTGAGAACCAGCATTACTTTTCCCCGCTGGCACCTTTGCTGTGGCAGCAAAAGCTGGACGTTTGTCTTTTTTGCTCCGGAGGGCGCCGAAAGCAAAAATAGGTTCTTTTGAGGATGGAGTCCGCAGGAAAGCAGAGAGGGCCAAATTGTCTGTGGCATTTGAAAGAGTTCCAGGAGGCAGTGAGAACCAGCATTACTTTTCCCCACTGGCACCTTTGCTGTGGCAGCAAAAGCTGGACGTTTGTCTTTTTACCACCGGAGGGCGCCGAAAGTGAAAACAGGTGCTTTTGAGGATGGAGTCCGCAGGAAAGCAGAGAGGGCCAAATTGTCTGTGGCATTTGAAAGGGTTCCAGGAGGCAGTGAGAACCAGCATTACTTTTCCCCGCTGGCACCTTTGCTGTGGCAGCAAAAGCTGGACGTTTGTCTTTTTTGCTCCGGAGGTTGCCAAAAGCGAAAACAGGTGCTTTTGAGGATGGAGTCCGCAGGAAAGCAGAGAGGGCCAAATTGTCTGTGGCATTTGAAGAGGTTCCAGGAGGCAGTGAGAACCAGCATTACTTTTCCCCGCTGGCACCTTTGCTGTGGCAGCAAAAGCTGGACGTTTGTCTTTTTTGCTCCGGAGGCTGCCGAAAGCGAAAACAGGTGCTTTTGAGGATGGAGTCCGCAGGAAAGCAGAGAGGGCCAAATTGTCTGTGGCATTTGAAAGGGTTCCAGGAGGCAGTGAGAACCAGCATTACTTTTCCCCGCTGGCACCTTTGCTGTGGCAGCAAAAGCTGGACGTTTGTCTTTTTTGCTCCGGAGGGCGCCGAAAGGGAAAATAGGTGCTTTTGAGGATGGAGTCCGCAGGAAAGCAGAGAGGGCCAAATTGTCTGTGGCATTTGAAAGGGTTCCAGGAGGCAGTGAGAACCAGCATTACTTTTCCCCGCTGGCACCTTTGCTGTGGCAGCAAAAGCTGGACGTTTGTCTTTTTTGCTCCGGAGGCTGCCGAAAGCGAAAACAGGTGCTTTTGAGGATGGAGTCCGCAGGAAAGCAGAGAGGGCCAAATTGTCTGGGGCATTTGAAGAGGTTCCAGGAGGCAGTGAGAACCAGCATTACTTTTCCCCGCTGGCACCTTTGCTGTGGCAGCAAAAGCTGGCCGTTTGTCTTTTTTGCTCCGGAGGCTGCCGAAAGCGAAAACAGGTGCTTTTGAGGATGGAGTCCGCAGGAAAGCAGAGAGGGCCAAATTGTCTGTGGCATTTGAAAGGGTTCCAGGAGGCAGTGAGAACCAGCATTACTTTTCCCCGCTGGCACCTTTGCTGTGGCAGCAAAAGCTGGACGTTTGTCTTTTTTGCTCCGGAGGCTGCCGAAAGCGAAAACAGCTGCTTTTGAGGATGGAGTCCGCAGGAAAGCAGAGAGGGCCAAATTGTCTGTGGCATTTGAAAGGGTTCCAGGAGGCAGTGAGAACCAGCATTACTTTTCCCCGCTGGCACCTTTGCTGTGGCAGCAAAAGCTGGACGTTTGTCTTTTTACCACCGGAGGGCGCCGAAAGTGAAAAAAGGCGCTTTTGAGGATAGAGTCCGCAGGAAAGCAGAGAGGGCTAAATTGTCTGTGGCATTTGAAAGGGTTCCAGGAGGCAGTGAGAACCAGCATTACTTTTCCCCGCTGGCACCTTTGCTGTGGCAGCAAAAGCTGGACGTTTGTCTTTTTTGCTCCGGAGGCTGCCGAAAGCGAAAACAGGTGCTTTTGAGGATGGAGTCCACAGGAAAGCAGAGAGGGCCAAATTGTCTGGGGCATTTGAAAGGGTTCCAGGAGGCAGTGAGAACCAGCATTACTTTTCCCCGCTGGCACCTTTGCTGTGGCAGCAAAAGCTGGACGTTTGTCTTTTTTGCTCCGGAGGCTGCCGAAAGCGAAAACAGGTGCTTTTGAGGATGGAGTCCACAGGAAAGCAGAGAGGGCCAAATTGTCTGTGGCATTTGAAAGGGTTCCAGGAGGCAGTGAGAACCAGCATTACTTTTCCCCGCTGGCACCTTTGCTGTGGCAGCAAAAGCTGGACGTTTGTCTTTTTTGCTCCGGAGGCTGCCGAAAGCGAAAATAGGTGCTTTTGAGGATGGAGTCCGCAGGAAAGCAGAGAGGGCCAAATTGTCTGTGGCATTTGAAAGAGTTCCAGGAGGCAGTGAGAACCAGCATTACTTTTCCCCGCTGGCACCTTTGCTGTGGCAGCAAAAGCTGGACGTTTGTCTTTTTACCACCGGAGGGCGCCGAAAGTGAAAAAAGGCGCTTTTGAGGATAGAGTGCGCAGGAAAGCAGAGAGAGCCAAATTGTCTGTGGCATTTGAAAGGGTTCCAGGAGGCAGTGAGAACCAGCATTACTTTTCCCCGCTGGCACCTTTGCTGTGGCAGCAAAAGCTGGACGTTTGTCTTTTTTGCTCCAGAGGCTGCCGAAAGCGAAAATAGGTGCTTTTGAGGATGGAGTCTGCAGGAAAGCAGAGAGGGCCAAATTGTCTGTGGCATTTGAAAGGGTTCCAGGAGGCAGTGAGAACCAGCATCACTTTTCCCCGCTGGCACCTTTGCTGTGGCAGCAAAAGCTGGACGTTTGTCTTTTTACCACCGGAGGGCGCCGAAAGTGAAAAAAGGCGCTTTTGAGGATAGAGTCCGCAGGAAAGCAGAGAGGGCTAAATTGTCTGTGGCATTTGAAAGGGTTCCAGGAGGCAGTGAGAACCAGCATTACTTTTCCCCGCTGGCACCTTTGCTGTGGCAGCAAAAGCTGGACGTTTGTCTTTTTTGCTCCGGAGGCTGCCGAAAGCGAAAACAGGTGCTTTTGAGGATGGAGTCCACAGGAAAGCAGAGAGGGCTTAATTGTCTGGGGCATTTGAAAGGGTTCCAGGAGGCAGTGAGAACCAGCATTACTTTTCCCCGCTGGCACCTTTGCTGTGGCAGCAAAAGCTGGACGTTTGTCTTTTTTGCTCCGGAGGTTGCCGAAAGCGAAAACAGGTGCTTTTGAGGATGGAGTCCGCAGGAAAGCAGAGAGGGCCAAATTGTCTGTGGCATTTGAAGGAGTTCCAGGAGGCAGTGAGAACCAGCATTACTTTTCCCTGCTGGCACCTTTGCTGTGGCAGCAAAAGCTGGACGTTTGTCTTTTTTGCTCCGGAGGGCGCCGAAAGCAAAAATAGGTTCTTTTGAGGATGGAGTCCGCAGGAAAGCAGAGAGGGCCAAATTGTCTGTGGCATTTGAAAGGGTTCCAGGAGGCAGTGAGAACCAGCATTACTTTTCCCCGCTGGCACCTTTGCTGTGGCAGCAAAACCTGGACGTTTGTCTTTTTTGCTCCGGAGGTTGCCGAAAGCGAAAACAGGTGCTTTTGAGGATGGAGTCCGCAGGAAAGCAGAGAGGGCCAAATTGTCTGGGGCATTTGAAGAGGTTCCAGGAGGCAGTGAGAACCAGCATTACTTTTCCCCGCTGGCACCTTTGCTGTGGCAGCAAAAGCTGGACGTTTGTCTTTTTTGCTCCGGAGGCTGCCGAAAGCGAAAACAGGTGCTTTTGAGGATGGAGTCCGCAGGAAAGCAGAGAGGGCCAAATTGTCTGTGGCATTTGAAAGGGTTCCAGGAGGCAGTGAGAACCAGCATTACTTTTCCCCGCTGGCACCTTTGCTGTGGCAGCAAAAGCTGGCCGTTTGTCTTTTTTGCTCCGGAGGCTGCCGAAAGCGAAAACAGGTGCTTTTGAGGATGGAGTCCACAGGAAAGCAGAGAGGGCCAAATTGTCTGTGGCATTTGAAAGGGTTCCAGGAGGCAGTGAGAACCAGCATTACTTTTCCCCGCTGGCACCTTTGCTGTGGCAGCAAAAGCTGGACGTTTGTCTTTTTTGCTCCGGAGGCTGCCGAAAGCGAAAATAGGTGCTTTTGAGGATGGAGTCCGCAGGAAAGCAGAGAGGGCCAAATTGTCTGTGCCATTTGAAAGAGTTCCAGGAGGCAGTGAGAACCAGCATTACTTTTCCCCGCTGGCACCTTTGCTGTGGCAGCAAAAGCTGGACGTTTGTCTTTTTACCACCGGAGGGCGCCGAAAGTGAAAAAAGGCGCTTTTGAGGATAGAGTCCGCAGGAAAGCAGAGAGGGCCAAATTGTCTGTGGCATTTGAAAGGGTTCCAGGAGGCAGTGAGAACCAGCATTACTTTTCCCCGCTGGCACCTTTGCTGTGGCAGCAAAAGCTGGCCGTTTGTCTTTTTTGCTCCGGAGGCTGCCGAAAGCGAAAACAGGTGCTTTTGAGGATGGAGTCCGCAGGAAAGCAGAGAGGGCCAAATTGTCTGTGGCATTTGAAAGGGTTCCAGGAGGCAGTGAGAACCAGCATTACTTTTCCCCGCTGGCACCTTTGCTGTGGCAGCAAAAGCTGGACGTTTGTCTTTTTTGCTCCGGAGGTTGCCAAAAGCGAAAACAGGTGCTTTTGAGGATGGAGTCCGCAGGAAAGCAGAGAGGGCCAAATTGTCTGTGGCATTTGAAGAGGTTCCAGGAGGCAGTGAGAACCAGCATTACTTTTCCCCGCTGGCACCTTTGCTGTGGCAGCAAAAGCTGGACGTTTGTCTTTTTTGCTCCGGAGGCTGCCGAAAGCGAAAACAGGTGCTTTTGAGGATGGAGTCCGCAGGAAAGCAGAGAGGGCTAAATTGTCTGTGGCATTTGAAAGGGTTCCAGGAGGCAGTGAGAACCAGCATCACTTTTCCCCGCTGGCACCTTTGCTGTGGCAGCAAAAGCTGGACGTTTGTCTTTTTACCACTGGAGGGCGCCGAAAGTGAAAAAAGGCGCTTTTGAGGATAGAGTCCGCAGGAAAGCAGAGAGGGCCAAATTGTCTGTGGCATTTGAAAGGGTTCCAGGAGGCAGTGAGAACCAGCATTACTTTTCCCCGCTGGCACCTTTGCTGTGGCAGCAAAAGCTGGACGTTTGTCTTTTTTGCTCCGGAGGCTGCCGAAAGCGAAAATAGGTGCTTTTGAGGATGGAGTCCGCAGGAAAGCAGAGAGGGCCAAATTGTCTGTGGCATTTGAAAGAGTTCCAGGAGGCAGTGAGAACCAGCATTACTTTTCCCCGCTGGCACCTTTGCTGTGGCAGCAAAAGCTGGACGTTTGTCTTTTTACCACCGGAGGGCGCCGAAAGCGAAAACAGGTGCTTTTGAGGATGGAGTCCGCAGGAAAGCAGAGAGGGCCAAATTGTCTGGGGCATTTGAAGAGGTTCCAGGAGGCAGTGAGAACCAGCATTACTTTTCCCCGCTGGCACCTTTGCTGTGGCAGCAAAAGCTGGACGTTTGTCTTTTTTGCTCCGGAGGCTGCCGAAAGCGAAAACAGGTGCTTTTGAGGATGGAGTCCGCAGGAAAGCAGAGAGGGCCAAATTGTCTGTGGCATTTGAAAGGGTTCCAGGAGGCAGTGAGAACCAGCATTACTTTTCCCCGCTGGCACCTTTGCTGTGGCAGCAAAAGCTGGACGTTTGTCTTTTTTGCTCCGGAGGGCGCCGAAAGGGAAAATAGGTTCTTTTGAGGATGGAGTCCGCAGGAAAGCAGAGAGGGCCAAATTGTCTGTGGCATTTGAAAGGGTTCCAGGAGGCAGTGAGAACCAGCATTACTTTTCCCCGCTGGCACCTTTGCTGTGGCAGCAAAAGCTGGACGTTTGTCTTTTTTGCTCCGGAGGCTGCCGAAAGCGAAAACAGGTGCTTTTGAGGATGGAGTCCGCAGGAAAGCAGAGAGGGCCAAATTGTCTGGGGCATTTGAAGAGGTTCCAGGAGGCAGTGAGAACCAGCATTACTTTTCCCCGCTGGCACCTTTGCTGTGGCAGCAAAAGCTGGCCGTTTGTCTTTTTTGCTCCGGAGGCTGCCGAAAGCGAAAACAGGTGCTTTTGAGGATGGAGTCCGCAGGAAAGCAGAGAGGGCCAAATCGTCTGTGGCATTTGAAAGGGTTCCAGGAGGCAGTGAGAACCAGCATTACTTTTCCCCGCTGGCACCTTTGCTGTGGCAGCAAAAGCTGGACGTTTGTCTTTTTTGCTCCGGAGGCTGCCGAAAGCGAAAACAGGTGCTTTTGAGGATGGAGTCCGCAGGAAAGCAGAGAGGGCTAAATTGTCTGTGGCATTTGAAAGGGTTCCAGGAGGCAGTGAGAACCAGCATCACTTTTCCCCGCTGGCACCTTTGCTGTGGCAGCAAAAGCTGGACGTTTGTCTTTTTACCACCGGAGGGCGCCGAAAGTGAAAAAAGGCGCTTTTGAGGATAGAGTCCGCAGGAAAGCAGAGAGGGCTTAATTGTCTGGGGCATTTGAAAGGGTTCCAGGAGGCAGTTAGAACCAGCATTACTTTTCCCCGCTGGCACCTTTGCTGTGGCAGCAAAAGCTGGACGTTTGTCTTTTTTGCTCCGGAGGCTGCCGAAAGCGAAAACAGGTGCTTTTGAGGATGGAGTCCGCAGGAAAGCAGAGAGGGCCAAATTGTCTGGGGCATTTGAAAGGGTTCCAGGAGGCAGTGAGAACCAGCATTACTTTTCCCCGCTGGCACCTTTGCTGTGGCAGCAAAAGCTGGACGTTTGTCTTTTTTGCTCCGGAGGTTGCCAAAAGCGAAAACAGGTGCTTTTGAGGATGGAGTCCGCAGGAAAGCAGAGAGGGCCAAATTGTCTGGGGCATTTGAAGAGGTTCCAGGAGGCAGTGAGAACCAGCATTACTTTTCCCCGCTGGCACCTTTGCTGTGGCAGCAAAAGCTGGACGTTTGTCTTTTTTGCTCCGGAGGCTGCCGAAAGCGAAAACAGGTGCTTTTGAGGATGGAGTCCACAAGAAAGCAGAGAGGGCCAAATTGTCTGTGGCATTTGAAAGGGTTCCAGGAGGCAGTGAGAACCAGCATTACTTTTCCCCGCTGGCACCTTTGCTGTGGCAGCAAAAGCTGGACGTTTGTCTTTTTTGCTCCGGAGGTTGCCGAAAGCGAGAACAGGTGCTTTTGAGGATGGAGTCCGCAGGAAACCAGAGAGGGCCAAATTGTCTGTGGCATTTGAAGGAGTTCCAGGAGGCAGTGAGAACCAGCATTACTTTTCCCTGCTGGCACCTTTGCTGTGGCAGCAAAAGCTGGACGTTTGTCTTTTTTGCTCCGGAGGGCGCCGAAAGCAAAAATAGGTGCTTTTGAGGATGGAGTCCGCAGGAAAGCAGAGAGGGCCAAATTGTCTGTGGCATTTGAAAGGGTTCCAGGAGGCAGTGAGAACCAGCATTACTTTTCCCCGCTGGCACCTTTGCTGTGGCAGCAAAAGCTGGACGTTTGTCTTTTTTGCTCCGGAGGTTGCCGAAAGCGAAAACAGGTGCTTTTGAGGATGGAGTCCGCAGGAAAGCAGAGAGGGCCAAATTGTCTGTGGCATTTGAAAGGGTTCCAGGAGGCAGTGAGAACCAGCATTACTTTTCCCCGCTGGCACCTTTGCTGTGGCAGCAAAAGCTGGACGTTTGTCTTTTTTGCTCCGGAGGCTGCCGAAAGCGAAAATAGGTGCTTTTGAGGATGGAGTCCGCAGGAAAGCAGAGAGGGCCAAATTGTCTGTGGCATTTGAAAGAGTTCCAGGAGGCAGTGAGAACCAGCATTACTTTTCCCGCTGGCACCTTTGCTGTGGCAGCAAAAGCTGGACGTTTGTCTTTTTACCACCGGAGGGCGCCGAAAGTGAAAACAGGTGCTTTTGAGGATGGAGTCCGCAGGAAAGCAGAGAGGGCCAAATTGTCTGGGGCATTTGAAAGGGTTCCAGGAGGCAGTGAGAACCAGCATTACTTTTCCCCGCTGGCACCTTTGCTGTGGCAGCAAAAGCTGGACGTTTGTCTTTTTTGCTCCGGAGGTTGCCAAAAGCGAAAACAGGTGCTTTTGAGGATGGAGTCCGCAGGAAAGCAGAGAGGGCCAAATTGTCTGGGGCATTTGAAGAGGTTCCAGGAGGCAGTGAGAACCAGCATTACTTTTCCCCGCTGGCACCTTTGCTGTGGCAGCAAAAGCTGGACGTTTGTCTTTTTTGCTCCGGAGGCTGCCGAAAGCGAAAACAGGTGCTTTTGAGGATGGAGTCCGCAGGAAAGCAGAGAGGGCCAAATTGTCTGTGGCATTTGAAAGGGTTCCAGGAGGCAGTGAGAACCAGCATTACTTTTCCCCGCTGGCACCTTTGCTGTGGCAGCAAAGCTGGACGTTTGTCTTTTTTGCTCCGGAGGGCGCCGAAAGGGAAAATAGGTGCTTTTGAGGATGGAGTCCGCAGGAAAGCAGAGAGGGCCAAATTGTCTGTGGCATTTGAAAGGGTTCCAGGAGGCAGTGAGAACCAGCATTACTTTTCCCCGCTGGCACCTTTGCTGTGGCAGCAAAAGCTGGACGTTTGTCTTTTTTGCTCCGGAGGCTGCCGAAAGCGAAAACAGGTGCTTTTGAGGATGGAGTCCGCAGGAAAGCAGAGAGGGCCAAATTGTCTGGGGCATTTGAAGAGGTTCCAGGAGGCAGTGAGAACCAGCATTACTTTTCCCCGCTGGCACCTTTGCTGTGGCAGCAAAAGCTGGCCGTTTGTCTTTTTTGCTCCGGAGGCTGCCGAAAGCGAAAACAGGTGCTTTTGAGGATGGAGTCCGCAGGAAAGCAGAGAGGGCCAAATTGTCTGTGGCATTTGAAAGGGTTCCAGGAGGCAGTGAGAACCAGCATTACTTTTCCCCGCTGGCACCTTTGCTGTGGCAGCAAAAGCTGGACGTTTGTCTTTTTTGCTCCGGAGGCTGCCGAAAGCGAAAACAGGTGCTTTTGAGGATGGAGTCCGCAGGAAAGCAGAGAGGGCTAAATTGTCTGTGGCATTTGAAAGGGTTCCAGGAGGCAGTGAGAACCAGCATCACTTTTCCCCGCTGGCACCTTTGCTGTGGCAGCAAAAGCTGGACGTTTGTCTTTTTACCACCGGAGGGCGCCGAAAGTGAAAAAAGGCGCTTTTGAGGATAGAGTCCGCAGGAAAGCAGAGAGGGCTTAATTGTCTGGGGCATTTGAAAGGGTTCCAGGAGGCAGTTAGAACCAGCATTACTTTTCCCCGCTGGCACCTTTGCTGTGGCAGCAAAAGCTGGACGTTTGTCTTTTTTGCTCCGGAGGCTGCCGAAAGCGAAAACAGGTGCTTTTGAGGATGGAGTCCGCAGGAAAGCAGAGAGGGCCAAATTGTCTGGGGCATTTGAAAGGGTTCCAGGAGGCAGTGAGAACCAGCATTACTTTTCCCCGCTGGCACCTTTGCTGTGGCAGCAAAAGCTGGACGTTTGTCTTTTTTGCTCCGGAGGTTGCCGAAAGCGAAAACAGGTGCTTTTGAGGATGGAGTCCGCAGGAAAGCAGAGAGGGCCAAATTGTCTGGGGCATTTGAAGAGGTTCCAGGAGGCAGTGAGAACCAGCATTACTTTTCCCCGCTGGCACCTTTGCTGTGGCAGCAAAAGCTGGACGTTTGTCTTTTTTGCTCCGGAGGCTGCCGAAAGCGAAAACAGGTGCTTTTGAGGATGGAGTCCACGAGAAAGCAGAGAGGGCCAAATTGTCTGTGGCATTTGAAAGGGTTCCAGGAGGCAGTGAGAACCAGCATTACTTTTCCCCGCTGGCACCTTTGCTGTGGCAGCAAAAGCTGGACGTTTGTCTTTTTACCACCGGAGGCTGCCGAAAGCGAAAACAGGTGCTTTTGAGGATGGAGTCCGCAGGAAAGCAGAGAGGGCCAAATTGTCTGTGGCATTTGAAAGGGTTCCAGGAGGCAGTGAGAACCAGCATTACTTTTCCCCGCTGGCACCTTTGCTGTGGCAGCAAAACCTGGACGTTTGTCTTTTTTGCTCCGGAGGTTGCCGAAAGCGAAAACAGGTGCTTTTGAGGATGGAGTCCGCAGGAAAGCAGAGAGGGCCAAATTGTCTGTGGCATTTGAAAGGGTTCCAGGAGGCAGTGAGAACCAGCATTACTTTTCCCCGCTGGCACCTTTGCTGTGGCAGCAAAAGCTGGACGTTTGTCTTTTTTGCTCCGGAGGCTGCCGAAAGCGAAAACAGGTGCTTTTGAGGATGGAGTCCACAGGAAAGCAGAGAGGGCCATATTGTCTGTGGCATTTGAAAGGGTTCCAGGAGGCAGTGAGAACCAGCATTACTTTTCCCCGCTGGCACCTTTGCTGTGGCAGCAAAAGCTGGACGTTTGTCTTTTTACCACCGGAGGCTGCCGAAAGCGAAAACAGGTGCTTTTGAGGATGGAGTCCGCAGGAAAGCAGAGAGGGCCAAATTGTCTGTGGCATTTGAAAGAGTTCCAGGAGGCAGTGAGAACCAGCATTACTTTTCCCCGCTGGCACCTTTGCTGTGGCAGCAAAAGCTGGACGTTTGTCTTTTTAACACCGGAGGGCGCCGAAAGTGAAAAAAGGCGCTTTTGAGGATAGAGTCCGCAGGAAAGCAGAGAGGGCCAAATTGTCAGGGGCATTTGAAAGGGTTCCAGGAGGCAGTGAGAACCAGCATTACTTTTCCCTGCTGGCACCTTTGCTGTGGCAGCAAAAGCTAGACGTTTGTCTCTTTTGCTCCGGAGGCTGCCGAAAGCGAAAATAGGTGCTTTTGAGGATGGAGTCCGCAGGAAAGCAGAGAGGGCCAAATTGTCTGTGGCATTTGAAAGGGTTCCAGGAGGCAGTGAGAACCAGCATCACTTTTCCCCGCTGGCACCTTTGCTGTGGCAGCAAAAGCTGGACGTTTGTCTTTTTTGCTCCGGAGGCTCCCGAAAGCGAAAATAGGTGCTTTTGAGGATGGAGTCCGCAGGAAAGCAGAGAGGGCCAAATTGTCTGTGGCATTTGAAAGGGTTCCAGGAGGCAGTGAGAACCAGCATCACTTTTCCCCGCTGGCACCTTTGCTGTGGCAGCAAAAGCTGGACGTTTGTCTTTTTTGCTCCGGAGGCTGCCGAAAGCGAAAACAGGTGCTTTTGAGGATGGAGTCCGCAGGAAAGCAGAGAGGGCCAAATTGTCTGTGGCATTTGAAAGGGTTCCAGGAGGCAGTGAGAACCAGCATTACTTTTCCCCGCTGGCACCTTTGCTGTGGCAGCAAAAGCTGGACGTTTGTCTTTTTTGCTCCGGAGGCTGCCGAAAGCGAAAACAGGTGCTTTTGAGGATGGAGTCCACAGGAAAGCAGAGAGGGCCAAATTGTCAGGGGCATTTGAAAGGGTTCCAGGAGGCAGTGAGAACCAGCATTACTTTTCCCCGCTGGCACCTTTGCTGTGGCAGCAAAAGCTGGACGTTTGTCTTTTTACTACCGGAGGGCGCCGAAAGTGAAAAAAGGCTCTTTTGAGGATAGAGTCCGCAGGAAAGCAGAGAGGGCCAAATTGTCAGGGGCATTTGAAAGGGTTCCAGGAGGCAGTGAGAACCAGCATTACTTTTCCCCGCTGGCACCTTTGCTGTGGCAGCAAAAGCTGGACGTTTCTCTTTTTTGCTCCGGAGGCTGCCGAAAGCGAAAATAGGTGCTTTTGAGGATGGAGTCCGCAGGAAAGCAGAGAGAGCCAAATTGTCTGGGGCATTTGAAAGGGTTCCAGGAGGCAGTGAGAACCAGCATCACTTTTCCCCGCTGGCACCTTTGCTGTGGCAGCAAAAGCTGGACGTTTGTCTTTTTACCACCGGAGGGCGCCGAAAGTGAAAAAAGGCGCTTTTGAGGATAGAGTCCGCAGGAAAGCAGAGAGGGCCAAATTGTCTGGGGCATTTGAAAGGGTTCCAGGAGGCAGTGAGAACCAGCATTACTTTTCCCCGCTGGCACCTTTGCTGTGGCAGCAAAAGCTGGACGTTTGTCTTTTTTGCTCCGGAGGCTGCCGAAAGCGAAAATAGGTGCTTTTGAGGATGGAGTCCGCAGGAAAGCAGAGAGGGCCAAATTGTCTGTGGCATTTGAAAGGGTTCCAGGAGGCAGTGAGAACCAGCATCACTTTTCCCCGCTGGCACCTTTGCTGTGGCAGCAAAAGCTGGACGTTTGTCTTTTTACCACCGGAGGGCGCCGAAAGTGAAAACAGGTGCTTTTGAGGATAGAGTCCGCAGGAAAGCAGAGAGGGCTTAATTGTCTGGGGCATTTGAAAGGGTTCCAGGAGGCAGTGAGAACCAGCATTACTTTTCCCCGCTGGCACCTTTGCTGTGGCAGCAAAAGCTGGCCGTTTGTCTTTTTTGCTCCGGAGGTTGCCGAAAGCGAAAACAGGTGCTTTTGAGGATGGAGTCCGCAGGAAAGCAGAGAGGGCCAAATTGTCTGGGGCATTTGAAAGGGTTCCAGGAGGCAGTGAGAACCAGCATTACTTTTCCCCGCTGGCACCTTTGCTGTGGCAGCAAAAGCTGGACGTTTGTCTTTTTTGCTCCGGAGGCTGCCGAAAGCGAAAACAGGTGCTTTTGAGGATGGAGTCCACAGGAAAGCAGAGAGGGCCAAATTGTCTGTGGCATTTGAAAGGGTTCCAGGAGGCAGTGAGAACCAGCATTACTTTTCCCCGCTGGCACCTTTGCTGTGGCAGCAAAAGCTGGACGTTTGTCTTTTTTGCTCCGGAGGCTGCCGAAAGCGAAAATAGGTGCTTTTGAGGATGGAGTCCGCAGGAAAGCAGAGAGGGCCAAATTATCTGTGGCATTTGAAAGAGTTCCAGGAGGCAGTGAGAACCAGCATTACTTTTCCCCGCTGGCACCTTTGCTGTGGCAGCAAAAGATGGACGTTTGTCTTTTTACTACCGGAGGGCGCCGAAAGTGAAAAAAGGCTCTTTTGAGGATAGAGTCCGCAGGAAAGCAGAGAGGGCCAAATTGTCAGGGGCATTTGAAAGGGTTCCAGGAGGCAGTGAGAACCAGCATTACTTTTCCCCGCTGGCACCTTTGCTGTGGCAGCAAAAGCTGGACGTTTCTCTTTTTTGCTCCGGAGGCTGCCGAAAGCGAAAATAGGTGCTTTTGAGGATGGAGTCCGCAGGAAAGCAGAGAGAGCCAAATTGTCTGGGGCATTTGAAAGGGTTCCAGGAGGCAGTGAGAACCAGCATCACTTTTCCCCGCTGGCACCTTTGCTGTGGCAGCAAAAGCTGGACGTTTGTCTTTTTACCACCGGAGGGCGCCAGAAGTGAAAAAAGGCGCTTTTGAGGATAGAGTCCGCAGGAAAGCAGAGAGGGCCAAATTGTCTGTGGCATTTGAAAGGGTTCCAGGAGGCAGTGAGAACCAGCATTACTTTTCCCCGCTGGCACCTTTGCTGTGGCAGCAAAAGCTGGACGTTTGTCTTTTTTGCTCCGGAGGTTGCCGAAAGCGAAAACAGGTGCTTTTGAGGATGGAGTCCGCAGGAAAGCAGAGAGGGCCAAATTGTCTGGGGCATTTGAAAGGGTTCCAGGAGGCAGTGAGAACCAGCATTACTTTTCCCCGCTGGCACCTTTGCTGTGGCAGCAAAAGCTGGACGTTTGTCTTTTTTGCTCCGGAGGCTGCCGAAAGCGAAAACAGGTGCTTTTGAGGATGGAGTCCACAGGAAAGCAGAGAGGGCCAAATTGTCTGTGGCATTTGAAAGGGTTCCAGGAGGCAGTGAGAACCAGCATTACTTTTCCCCGCTGGCACCTTTGCTGTGGCAGCAAAAGCTGGACGTTTGTCTTTTTTGCTCCGGAGGCTGCCGAAAGCGAAAATAGGTGCTTTTGAGGATGGAGTCCGCAGGAAAGCAGAGAGGGCCAAATTGTCTGTGGCATTTGAAAGAGTTCCAGGAGGCAGTGAGAACCAGCATTACTTTTCCCCGCTGGCACCTTTGCTGTGGCAGCAAAAGCTGGACGTTTGTCTTTTTACTACCGGAGGGCGCCGAAAGTGAAAAAAGGCTCTTTTGAGGATAGAGTCCGCAGGAAAGCAGAGAGGGCCAAATTGTCAGGGGCATTTGAAAGGGTTCCAGGAGGCAGTGAGAACCAGCATTACTTTTCCCCGCTGGCACCTTTGCTGTGGCAGCAAAAGCTGGACGTTTCTCTTTTTTGCTCCGGAGGCTGCCGAAAGCGAAAATAGGTGCTTTTGAGGATGGAGTCCGCAGGAAAGCAGAGAGAGCCAAATTGTCTGGGGCATTTGAAAGGGTTCCAGGAGGCAGTGAGAACCAGCATCACTTTTTCCCCGCTGGCACCTTTGCTGTGGCAGCAAAAGCTGGACGTTTGTCTTTTTACCACCGGAGGGCGCCGAAAGTGAAAAAAGGCGCTTTTGAGGATAGAGTCCGCAGGAAAGCAGAGAGGGCCAAATTGTCTGTGGCATTTGAAAGGGTTCCAGGAGGCAGTGAGAACCAGCATTACTTTTCCCCGCTGGCACCTTTGCTGTGGCAGCAAAAGCTGGACGTTTGTCTTTTTTGCTCCGGAGGCTGCCGAAAGCGAAAACAGGTGCTTTTGAGGATGGAGTCCACAGGAAAGCAGAGAGGGCCAAATTGTCTGTGGCATTTGAAAGGGTTCCAGGAGGCAGTGAGAACCAGCATTACTTTTCCCCGCTGGCACCTTTGCTGTGGCAGCAAAAGCTGGACGTTTGTCTTTTTTGCTCCGGAGGCTGCCGAAAGCGAAAACAGGTGCTTTTGAGGATGGAGTCCGCAGGAAAGCAGAGAGGGCCAAATTGTCTGTGGCATTTGAAAGGGTTCCAGGAGGCAGTGAGAACCAGCATTACTTTTCCCCGCTGGCACCTTTGCTGTGGCAGCAAAAGCTGGACGTTTGTCTTTTTGCTCCGGAGGCTGCCGAAAGCGAAAACAGGTGCTTTTGAGGATGGAGTCCGCAGGAAAGCAGAGAGGGCCAAATTGTCTGTGGCATTTGAAAGGGTTCCAGGAGGCAGTGAGAACCAGCATTACTTTTCCCCGCTGGCACCTTTGCTGTGGCAGCAAAAGCTGGACGTTTGTCTTTTTTGCTCCGGATGGCGCCGAAAGGGAAAATAGGTTCTTTTGAGGATGGAGTCCGCAGGAAAGCAGAGAGGGCCAAATTGTCTGTGGCATTTGAAAGGGTTCCAGGAGGCAGTGAGAACCAGCATTACTTTTCCCCGCTGGCACCTTTGCTGTGGCAGCAAAAGCTGGACGTTTGTCTTTTTTGCTC
>NW_028127417.1:0-55089 GCF_965231255.1 Vanellus vanellus
GGTTCCAGGAGGCAGTGAGGACCAGCACCACTTTTCCCCGCTGGCACCTTTGCTGTGGCAGCAAAATCTGGACGTTTGTCTTTTTTGCTCCAAACAGCTCCGAAAATGAAAAAAGGTGCTTTTGAGGATGGAGTCCGCAGGAAAGTAGAGAGGGCCAAATTGTCTGGGGCATTTGATGGGGTTCCAGGAGGCAGTGAGGACCAGCACCACTTTTCCCCGCTGCCACCTTTGCTGTGGCAGCAAAACCTGGACGTTTGTCTTTTCTGCTCCAAACAGCGCCGAAAGCGAAAAAAGGTGCTTTTGAGGATAGAGTCCTCAGGAAAGCAGAGAGGGCCAAATTGTCTGGGGCATTTGATGGGGTTCCAGGAGGCAGTGAGGACCAGCACCACTTTTCCCCGCTGGCACCTTTGCTGTGGCAGCAAAAGCTGAACGTTTGTCTTTTCAGCTCCGGAGGGTGCTGAAAGTGAAAAAAGGTGCTTTTGAGGATAGAGTCCGCTGGAAAGCAGAGAGGGCCAAATTGTCTGGGGCATTTGATGGGGTTCCAGGAGGCAGTGAGGACCAGCACCACTTTTCCCCGCTGGCACCTTTGCTGTGGCAGCAAAAGCTGGACGTTTGTCTTTTTTGCTCCAAACAGCGCCGAAAGTGAAAAAAGGTGCTTTTGAGGATAGAGTCCTCAGGAAAGCAGAGAGGGCCAAATTGTCTGGGCCATTTGATGGGGTTCCAGGAGGCAGTGAGGACCAGCACCACTTTTCCCCGCTGGCACCTTTGCTGTGGCAGCAAAAGCTGGACGTTTGTCTTTTTTGCTCCAAGCAGCACCGAAAGCGAAAAAAGGTGCTTTTGAGGATAGAGTCCTCAGGAAAGCAGAGAGGGCCAAATTGTGTGGTGAATTTGAAGGCGTTCCAGGAGGCAGTGAGGACCAGCACCACTTTTCCCCGCTGGCACCTTTGCTGTGGCAGCAAAAGCTGGACGTTTGTCTTTTCTGCTCCAAACAGCGCCGAAAGCGAAAAAAGGTGCTTTTGAGGATAGAGTCCTCAGGAAAGCAGAGAGGGCCAAATTGTCTCGGGCCTTTGATGGGGTTCCAGGCGGCAGTGAGGACCAGCACCACTTTTCCCCGCTGGCACCTTTGCTGTGGCAGCAAAAGCTGGACGTTTGTCTTTTTTGCTCCGGAGGGCACCGAAAGCGAAAAAAGGTGCTTTTGAGGATAGAGTCCTCAGGAAAGCAGAGAGGGCCAAATTGTCTGGGGCATTTGATGGGGTTCCAGGAGGCAGTGAGGACCAGCACCACTTTTCCCCGCTGGCACCTTTGCTGTGGCAGCAAAGGCTGGACGTTTGTCTTTTTTGCTCCAAACAGCGCCGAAAGTGAAAAAAGGTGCTTTTGAGGATAGAGTCCGCAGGAAAGCAGAGAGGGCCAAATTGTCTGGGGCATTTGATGGGGTTCCAGGAGGCAGTGAGGACCAGCACCACTTTTCCCCGCTGGCACCTTTGCTGTGGCAGCAAAAGCTGGACGTTTGTCTTTTTTGCTCCAAACAGCGGCGAAAGCGAAAAAAGGTGCTTTTGAGGATGGAGTCCGCAGGAAAGTAGAGAGGGCCAAATTGTGTGGTGCATTTGAAGGGGTTCCCGGAGGCAGTGAGGACCAGCACCACTTTTCCCCGCTGCCACCTTTTCTGTGGCAGCAAAATCTGGACGTTTGTTTTTTTTGCTCCAAACAGCGCCGAAAGTGAAAAAAGGTGCTTTTGAGGATGGACTCCGCAGGAAAGCAGAGAGGGCCAAATTGTGTGGTGCATTTGAAGGCGTTTCAGGAGGCAGTGAGGACCAGCACCGCTTTTCCCCGCTGCCACCTTTGCTGTGGCAGCAAAAGCTGGACGTTTGTCTTTTTTGCTCCGGAGGGCGCCGAAAGCGAAAAAAGGTGCTTTTGAGGATGGAGTCCGCAGGAAAGCAGAGAGGGCCAAATTGTCTGGGGCATTTCAAAGAGTTCCAGGAGGCAGTGAGAACCAGCATTACTTTTCCCCGCTGGCACCTTTGCTGTGGCAGCAAAAGCTGGACGTTTGTCTTTTTTGCTCCTGAGGTTGCCGAAAGCGAAAAAAACTGCTTTTGAGGATGGAGTCCGCAGGAAAGCAGAGAGTGCCAAATTGTCTGGGGCATTTGAAGAGGTTCCAGGAGACAGTGAGAACCAGCATCACTTTTCCCCGCTGGCACCTTTGCTGTGGCAGCAAAAGCTGGACGTTTGTCTTTTTTGCTCCGGAGGCTGCCGAAAGCGAAAACAGGTGCTTTTGAGGATGGAGTCTGCAGGAAAGCAGAGAGTGCCAAATTGTCTGTGGCATTTGAAGAGGTTCCAGGACTCAGTGAGAACCAGCATTACTTTTCCCCGCTGGCACCTTTGCTGTGGCAGCAAAGCTGGACGTTTGTCTTTTTTGCTCCTGAGGTTGCCGAAAGCGAAAAAAACTGCTTTTGAGGATGGAGTCCGCAGGAAAGCAGAGAGGGCCAAATTGTCTGGGGCATTTGAAGAGGTTCCAGGAGGCAATGAGGACCAGCATCACTTTTCCCCGCTGGCACATTTGCTGTGGCAGCAAAAGCTGGACGTTTGTCTTTTTTGCTCCTGAGGTTGCCGAAAGCGAAAACAGGTGCTTTTGAGGATGGAGTCCGCAGGAAAGCAGAGAGGGCCAAATTGTCTGGGACATTTGAAGAGGTCCCAGGAGACAGTGAGAACCAGCATCACTTTTCCCCGCTGGCACCTTTGCTGTGGCAGCAAAAGCTGGACGTTTGTCTTTTACGCTCCGGAGGTTGCCGAAAGCGAAAAAAGGTGCTTTTGAGGATGGAGTCCGCAGGAAAGCAGAGAGTGCCAAATTGTCTGGGGCATTTGAAGAGGTTCCAGGAGACAGTGAGAACCAGCATCACTTTTCCCCGCTGGCACCTTTGCTGTGGCAGCAAAAGCTGGACGTTTGTCTTTTATGCTCCAAAGACCGCCGAAAGCGAAAACAGGTGCTTTTGAGGATGGAGTCTGCAGGAAAGCAGAGAGTGCCAAATTGTCTGTGGCATTTGAAGAGGTTCCAGGAGGCAGTGAGAACCAGCATTACTTTTCCCCGCTGGCACCTTTGCTGTGGCAGCAAAAGCTGGACGTTTGTCTTTTTTGCTCCAAAGACCGCCGAAAGCGAAAACAGGTGCTTCTGAGGATGGAGTCCGCAGGAAAGCAGAGAGGGCCAAATTGTCTGTGGCATTTTAAGGGGTTTCAGGAGGCAATGAGGACCAGCATCACTTTTCCCCGCTGGCACCTTTGCTGTGGCAGCAAAAGCTGGACGTTTGTCTTTTTTGCTCCGGAGGATGCCGAAAGCGAAAAGAGGTGCTTTTGAGGATGGAGTCCGCAGGAAAGCAGAGAGGGCCAAATTGTCTGGGGCATTTGAAAAGGTTCCAGGAGGCAATGAGGGCCAGCATCACTTTCCCCGCTGGCACCTTTGCTGTGGCAGCAAAAGCTGGACATTTGTCTTTTTTGCTCCTGAGGTTGCCGAAAGCGAAAACAGGTGCTTTTGAGGATGGAGTCTGCAGGAAAGCAGAGAGGGCCAAATTGTCTGTGGCATTTGAAGAGGTTCCAGGAGGCAGTGAGAACCAGCATTACTTTTCCCCGCTGGCACCTTTGCTGTGACAGCAAAAGCTGGACGTTTGTCTTTTTACCATCGGAGGGTGCCGAAAGTGAAAAAAGGTGCTTTTGATGATAGAGTCCGCAGGAAAGCAGAGAGTGCCAAATTGTCTGTGGCATTTGAAGAGGTTCCAGGAGGCAGTGAGGACCAGCATCACTTTTCCCCGCTGGCACCTTTGCTGTGGCAGCAAAAGCTGGACGTTTGTCTTTTTTGCTCCTGAGGTTGCCGAAAGCGAAAAAAGGTGCTTTTGAGGATGGAGTCCGCAGGAAAGCAGAGAGGGCCAAATTGTCTGGGGCATTTGAAGAGGTTCCAGGAGGCAATGAGGACCAGCATCACTTTTCCCCGCTGGCACCTTTGCTGTGGCAGCAAAAGCTGGACGTTTGTCTTTTTTGCTCCTGAGGTTGCCGAAAGCGAAAACAGGTGCTTTTGAGGATGGAGTCCGCAGGAAAGCAGAGAGGGCCAAATTGTCATGGGCATTTGAAGAGGTTCCAGGAGACAGTGAGAACAAGCATCACTTTTCCCCGATGGCACCTTTGCTGTGGCAGCAAAAGCTGGACGTTTGTCTTTTTTGCTCCGGAGGTTGCCGAAAGCGAAAACAGGTGCTTTTGAGGATGGAGTCTGCAGGAAAGCAGAGAGGGCCAAATTGTCTGGGGCATTTGAAGAGGTTCCAGGAGACAGTGAGAACCAGCATCACTTTTCCCCGCTGGCACCTTTGCTGTGGCAGCAAAAGCTGGACGTTTGTCTTTTTTGCTCCTGAGGTTGCCGAAAGCGAAAACAGGTGCTTTTGAGGATGGAGTCTGCAGGAAAGCAGAGAGGGCCAAATTGTCTGGGGCATTTGAAGAGGTTCCAGGAGACAGTGAGAACCAGCATCACTTTTCGCCACTGGCACCTTTGCTGTGGCAGCAAAACCTGGACGTTTGTCTTTTTTGCTCCAAAGACCGCCGAAAGCGAAAACAGGTGCTTTTGAGGATGGAGTCCGCAGGAAAGCAGAGAGGGCCAAATTGTCTGGGGCATTTGAAGAGGTTCCAGGAGGCAGTGAGAACCAGCATTACTTTTCCCCGCTGGCACCTTTGCTGTGGCAGCAAAAGCTGGACGTTTGTCTTTTTTGCTCCGGAGGTTGCCGAAAGCGAAAACAGGTTCTTTTGAGGATGGAGTCCGCAGGAAAGCAGAGAGTGCCAAATTGTCTGGGGCATTTGAAGAGGTTCCAGGAGGCAATGAGGACCAGCATCACTTTTCCCTGCTGGCACCTTTGCTGTGGCAGCAAAAGCTGGACGTTTGTCTCTTTTGCTCCGGAGGTTGCCGAAAGCGAAAACAGGTGCTTTTGAGGATGGAGTCCGAAAGAAAGCAGAGAGGGCCAAATTGTCTGGGGCATTTGAAAGTGTTCCAGGAGGCAGTGAGAACCAGCATTACTTTTGCCCGCTGGCACCTTTGCTGTGGCAGCAAAAGCTGGACGTTTGTCTTTTTTGCTCCTGAGGTTGCCGAAAGCGAAAAAAAATGCTTTTGAGGATGGAGTCCGCAGGAAAGCAGAGAGGGCCAAATTGTCTGGGGCATTTGAAGAGGTTCCAGGAGGCAGTGAGAACCAGCATTACTTTTCCCCGCTGGCACCTTTGCTGTGGCAGCAAAAGCTGGACGTTTGTCTTTTTTGCTCCTGAGGTTGCCGAAAGCGAAAACAGGTGCTTTTGAGGATGGAGTCCGCAGGAAAGCAGAGAGTGCCAAATTGTCTGGGGCATTTGAAGAGGTTCCAGGAGACAGTGAGAACCAGCATCACTTTTCCCCGCTGGCACCTTTGCTGTGGCAGCAAAAGCTGGAAGTTTGTCTTTTTTGCTCCATAGACCGCCGAAAGCGAAAACAGGTGCTTTTGAGGATGGAGTCTGCAGGAAAGCAGAGAGTGCCAAATTGTCTGTGGCATTTGAAGAGGTTCCAGGAGGCAGTGAGAACCAGCATTACTTTTCCCCGCTGGCACCTTTGCTGTGGCAGCAAAAGCTGGACGTTTTTCTTTTTTGCTCCTGAGGTTGCCGAAAGCGGAAAAAACTGCTTTTGAGGATGGAGTCCGCAGGAAAGCAGAGAGTGCCAAATTTTCTGGGGCATTTGAAGAGGTTCCAGGAGGCAATGAGGACCAGCATCACTTTTCCCCGCTGGCACCTTTGCTGTGGCAGCAAAAGCTGGACGTTTGTCTTTTTTGCTCTGGAGGTTGCCGAAAGAGAAAACAGGTGCTTTTGAGGATGGAGTCCGCAGGAAAGCAGAGAGGGCCAAATTGTCTGGGGCATTTGAAGAGGATCCAGGAGGCAATGAGGACCAGCATCACTTTTCCCCGCTGGCACCTTTGCTGTTGCAGCAAAAGCTGGACGTTTGTCTTTTTTGCTCCAAAGACCGCCGAAAGCGAAAACAGGTGCTTCTGAGGATGGAGTCCGCAGGAAAGCAGAGAGGGCCAAATTGTCTGCGGCATTTGAAGAGGTTCCAGGAGGCAGTGAGAACCAGCATTACTTTTCCCCACTGGCACCTTTGCTGTGGCAGCAAAAGCTGGATGTTTGTCTTTTTTGCTCCAGGGGTTCCCGAAAGCGAAAACAGGTGCTTTTGAGGATGGAGTCCGCAGGAAAGCAGAGAGGGCCAAATTGTCTGGGGCATTTGAAGAGGTTCCAGGAGGCAGTGAGAACCAGCATTACTTTTCCCCGCTGGCACCTTTGCCCTGGCAGCAAAAGCTGGACGTTTGTCTTTTTTGCTCCGGAGGTTGCCGAAAGCGAAAAAATGTGCTTTTGAGGATGGAGTCCGCAGGAAAGCAGAGAGGGCCAAATTGTCTGTGGCATTTGAAAGGGTTCCAGGAGGCAGTGAGAACCAGCATTACTTTTCCCCGCTGGCACCTTTGCTGTGGCAGCAAAAGCTGGACGTTTGTCTTTTTTGCTCCAGGGGTTCCCGAAAGCGAAAACAGGTGCTTTTGAGGATGGAGTCCGCAGGAAAGCAGAGAGGGCCAAATTGTCTGTGGCATTTGAAGAGGTTCCAGGAGGCAGGGAGAACCAGCATTACTTTTCCCCGCTGGCACCTTTGCTGTGGCAGCAAAAGCTGGACGTTTGTCTTTTTTACTCCTGAGGTTGCCGAAAGTGAAAACAGGTGCTTTTGAGGATGGAGTCCGCAGGAAAGCAGAGAGGGCCAAATTGTCTGTGGCATTTGAAGAGGTTCCAGGAGGCAATGAGGACCAGCATCACTTTTCCCCGCTGGCACCTTTGCTGTGGCAGCAAAACCTGGACATTTGTCCTTTTTGCTCCTGAGGTTGCCGAAAGCGAAAACAGGTACTTTTGAGGATGGAGTCCGCAGGAAAGCAGAGAGGGCCAAATTGTCTGTGGCATTTGAAGAGGTTCCAGGACGCAGTGAGAACCAGCATTACTTTTCCTAGCTGGCACCTTTGCTGTGGCAGCAAAAGCTGGACGTTTTTCTTTTTTGCTCCTGAGGTTTCCGAAAGCGAAAACAGGTGCTTTTGAGGATGGAGTCCGCAGGAAAGCAGAGAGGGCCAAATTGTCTGTGGCATTTGAAGAGGTTCCAGGAGGCAATGAGGACCAGCATTACTTTTCCCCGCTGGCACCTTTGCTGTGGCAGCAAAAGCTGGACGTTTGTCTTTTTTGCTTCTGAGGCTGCCGAAAGCGAAAACAGGTGCTTTTGAGGATGGAGTCCGCAGGAAAGCAGAGAGGGCCAAATTGTCTGTGGCATTTGAAAGAGTTCCAGGAGGCAGTGAGAACCAGCATTACTTTTCCCGGATGGCACCTTTGCTGTGGCAGCAAAAGCTGGACGTTTGTCTTTTTTGCTCCGGAGGTTGCCGAAAGCGAAAACAGGTGCTTTTGAGGATGGAGTCCGCAGGAAAGCAGAGAGGGCCGAATTGTCTGTGGCATTTGAAAGAGTTCCAGGAGGCAGTGAGAACCAGCATTACTTTTGCCCGCTGGCACCTTTGCTGTGGCAGCAAAACCTGGACGTTTGTCTTTTTTGCTCCGGAGGCTGCCGAAAGCGAAAACAGGTGCTTTTGAGGATGGAGTCCGCAGGAAAGCAGAGAGGGCCAAATTGTCTGTGGCATTTGAAAGAATTCCAGGAGGCAGTGAGAACCAGCATTACTTTTCCCGGATGGCACCTTTGCTGTGGCAGCAAAAGCTGGACGTTTGTCTTTTTTGCTCCGGAGGCTGCCGAAAGCGAAAACAGGTGCTTTTGAGCATGGAGTCCGCAGGAAAGCAGAGAGGGCCAAATTGTCTGTGGCATTTGAAGAGGTTCCAGGAGGCAGTGAGAACCAGCATTACTTTTGCCCGCTGGCACCTTTGCTGTGGCAGGAAAACCTGGACGTTTGTCTTTTTTGCTCCTGAGGTTGCCGAAAGCGAAAACAGGTGCTTTTGAGGATGGAGTCCGCAGGAAAGCAGAGAGGGCCAAATTGTCTGGGGCATTTGAAGAGGTTCCAGGAGGCAATGAGGACCAGCATTACTTTTCCCCGCTGGCACCTTTGCTGTGGCAGCAAAACCTGGACGTTTGTCTTTTTTGCTCTGGAGGCTGCCGAAAGCGAAAACAGGTGCTTTTGAGGATGGAGTCTGCAGGAAAGCAGAGAGGGCCAAATTGTCTGGGGCATTTGAAAGATTTCCAGGAGGTAGTGAGAAACAGCATTACTTTTCCCCGCTGGCACCTTTGCTGTGGCAGCAAAACCTGGACGTTTGTCTTTTTTGCTCCGGAGGCTGCCGAAAGCGAAAACAGGTGCTTTTGAGGATGGAGTCCGCAGGAAAGCAGAGACGGCCAAATTGTCTGTGGCATTTGAAAGAGTTCCAGGAGGCAGTGAGAACCAGCATTACTTTTCCCGGCTGGCACCTTTGCTGTGGCAGCAAAAGCTGGACGTTTGTCTTTTTTGCTCCGGAGGTTGCCGAAAACGAAAACAGGTGCTTTTGAGGATGGAGTCCGCAGGAAAGCAGAGAGTGCCAAATTGTCTGTGGCATTTGAAGAGGTTCCAGGAGGCAATGAGGACCAGCATTACTTTTCCCCGATGGCACCTTTGCTGTGGCAGCAAAAGCTGGACGTTTGTCTTTTTACCACCGGAGGGCGCCGAAAGTGAAAAAAGGCGCTTTTGAGGATAGAGTCCGCAGGAAAGCAGAGAGGGCCAAATGGTCTGGAACATTTGAAGGGGTTCCAGGATGCAGTGAGAACCAGCATTACTTTTCGCCGCTGGCACCTTTGCTGTGGCAGCAAAAGCTGGACGTTTGTCTTTTTTGCTCCGGAGGCTGCCGAAAGCGAAAACAGGTTCTTTTGAGGATGGAGTCCGCAGGAAAGTAGACAGGGCCAAATTGTCTGTGGCATTTGAAAGGGTTCCAGGAGGCAGTGAGAACCAGCATTACTTTTCCCCGCTGGCACCTTTGCTGTGGCAGCAAAAGCTGGACATTTGTCTTTTTTGCTCATGAGGTTGCCGAAAGCGAAAACAGGTGCTTTTGAGGATGGAGTCCGCAGGAAAGCAGAGAGGGCCAAATTGTCTGGGGCATTTGAAAGAGTTCCAGGAGGCAGTGAGAACCAGCATTACTTTTCCCCGCTGGCACCTCTGCTGTGGCAGCAAAAGCTGGACGTTTGTCTTTTTTGCTCCTGAGGATGCCGAAAGCGAAAACAGGTGCTTTTGAGGATGGAGTCCGCAGGAAAGCAGAGAGGGCCAAATTGTCTGTGGCATTTGAAGAGGTTCCAGGAGGCAATGAGGACCAGCATAACTTTTCCCCGCTGGCACCTTTGCTGTGGCAGCAAAACCTGGACGTTTGTCTTTTTTGCTCTGGAGGCTGCCGAAAGCGAAAACAGGTGCTTTTGAGGATGGAGTCCGCAGGAAAGCAGAGAGGGCCAAATTGTCTGGGGCATTTGAAGAGGTTCCAGGAGGCAGTGAGAACCAGCATTACTTTTCCCGGCTGGCACCTTCGGTGTGGCAGGAAAACCTGGACGTTTGTCTTTTTTGCTCCTGAGGTTTCCGAAAGCAAAAACAGGTGCTTTTGAGGATGGAGTCCGCAGGAAAGCAGAGAGGGCCAAATTGTCTGTGGCATTTGAAGAGGTTCCAGGAGGCAATGAGGACCAGCATAACTTTTCCCCGCTGGCACCTTTGCTGTGGCAGCAAAACCTGGACGTTTGTCTTTTTTGCTCTGGAGGCTGCCGAAAGCGAAAACAGGTGCTTTTGAGGATGGAGTCGGCAGGAAAGCAGAGAGGGCCAAATTGATTGGGGCATTTGAAAGAGTTCCAGGAGGCAGTGAGAAGTAGCATTACTTTTCCCGGCTGGCACCTTTGCTGTGGCAGCAAAAGCTGGACGTTTGTCTTTTTACCACCGGAGGGTGCCGAAAGTGAAAAAAGGCGCTTTTGAGGATAGAGTCCGCAGGAAAGCAGAGAGGGCCAAATGGTCTGTAACATTTGAAGGGGTTCCAGGAGGCAGTGAGAACCAGCACTACTTTTCCCCGCTGGCACCTTTGCTGTGGCAGCAAAAGCTGGACGTTTGTCTTTTTTGCTCCTGAGGTTGCCGAAAGCGAAAACAGGTGCTTTTGAGGATGGAGTCCGCAGGAAAGCAGCGAGGGCCAAATTGTCTGGGGCATTTGAAAGGGTTCCAGGAGGCAGTGAGAACCAGCATTACTTTTGTCCGCTGGCACCTTTGCTATGGCAGGAAAACCTGGACGTTTGTCTTTTTTGCTCCTGAGGTTGCCGAAAGCGAAAACAGGTGCTTTTGAGGATGGAGTCCGCAGGAAAGCAGAGAGTGCCAAATTGTCTGTGGCATTTGAAGAGGTTCCAGGAGGCAGTGAGAACCAGCATTACTTTTGCCCGCTGGCACCTTTGCTGTGGCAGGAAAACCTGGACGTTTGTCTTTTTTGCTCCTGAGGTTGCCGAAAGCGAAAACAGGTGCTTTTCAGGATGGAGTCCGCAGGAAAGCAGAGAGGGCCAAATTGTCTGTGGCATTTGAAGAGGTTCCAGGAGGCAATGAGGACCAGCATAACTTTTCCCCGCTGGCACCTTTGCTGTGGCAGCAAAACCTGGACGTTTGTCTTTTTTGCTCTGGAGGCTGCCGAAAGCGAAAACAGGTGCTTTTGAGGATGGAGTCTGCAGGAAAGCAGAGAGGGCCAAATTGTCTGTGGCATTTGAAAGAGTTCCAGGAGGTAGTGAGAAACAGCATTACTTTTCCCGGCTGGCACCTTTGCTGTGGCAGCAAAACCTGGACGTTTGTCTTTTTTGCTCCGGAGGCTGCCGAAAGCGAAAACAGGTGCTTTTGAGGATGGAGTCCGCAGGAAAGCAGAGAGGGCCAAATTGTCTGTGGCATTTGAAAGGGTTCCAGGAGGCAGTGAGAACCAGCATTACTTTTGCCCGCTGGCACCTTTGCTGTGGCAGGAAAACCTGGACGTTTGTCTTTTTTGCTCCTGAGGTTTCCGAAAGCGAAAACAGGTGCTTTTGAGGATGGAGTCCGCAGGAAAGCAGAGAGGGCCAAATTGTCTGTGGCATTTGAAGAGGTTCCAGGAGGCAATGAGGACCAGCATAACTTTTCCCCGCTGGCACCTTTGCTGTGGCAGCAAAAGCTGGACGTTTGTCTTTTTTGCTCTGGAGGCTGCCGAAAGCGAAAACAGGTGCTTTTGAGGATGGAGTCTGCAGGAAAGCAGAGAGGGCCAAATTGTCTGGGGCATTTGAAAGAGTTCCAGGAGGTAGTGAGAAACAGCATTACTTTTCCCCGCTGGCACCTTTGCTGTGGCAGCAAAACCTGGACGTTTGTCTTTTTTACTCCGGAGGCTGCCGAAAGCGAAAACAGGTGCTTTTGAGGATGGAGTCCGCAGGAAAGCAGAGACGGCCAAATTGTCTGGGGCATTTGAAAGAGTTCCAGGAGGCAGTGAGAACCAGCATTACTTTTCCCGGCTGGCACCTTTGCTGTGGCAGCAAAAGCTGGACGTTTGTCTTTTTTGCTCCGGAGGTTGCCGAAAGCGAAAACAGGTGCTTTTGAGGATGGAGTCCGCAGGAAAGCAGAGAGTGCCAAATTGTCTGTGGCATTTGAAGAGGTTCCAGGAGGCAATGAGGACCAGCATTACTTTTCCCCGATGGCACCTTTGCTGTGGCAGCAAAAGCTGGACGTTTGTCTTTTTACCACCGGAGGGCGCCGAAAGTGAAAAAAGGCGCTTTTGAGGATAGAGTCCGCAGGAAAGCAGAGAGGGCCAAATGGTCTGGAACATTTGAAGGGGTTCCAGGAGGCAGTGAGAACCAGCATTACTTTTCGCCGCTGGCACCTTTGCTGTGGCAGCAAAAGCTGGACGTTTGTCTTTTTTGCTCCGGAGGCTGCCGAAAGCGAAAACAGGTTCTTTTGAGGATGGAGTCCGCAGGAAAGTAGACAGGGCCAAATTGTCTGTGGCATTTGAAGGGGTTCCAGGAGGCAGTGAGAACCAGCATTACTTTTCCCCGCTGGCACCTTTGCTGTGGCAGCAAAAGCTGGACGTTTGTCTTTTTTGCTCCGGAGGTTGCCGAAAGCGAAAACAGGTGCTTTTGAGGATGGAGTCCGCAGGAAAGCAGAGAGGGCCAAATTGTCTGGGGCATTTGAAAGAGTTCCAGGAGGCAGTGAGAACCAGCATAACTTTTCCCCGCTGGCACCTCTGCTGTGGCAGCAAAAGCTGGACGTTTGTCTTTTTTGCTCCTGAGGATGCCGAAAGCGAAAACAGGTGCTTTTGAGGATGGAGTCCGCAGGAAAGCAGAGAGGGCCAAATTGTCTGTGGCATTTGAAAGAGTTCCAGGAGGCAGTGAGAACCAGCATTACTTTTCCCGGCTGGCACCTTTGCTGTGGCAGCAAAACCTGGACGTTTGTCTTTTTTGCTCCGGAGGTTGCCGAAAGCGAAAACAGGTGCTTTTGAGGATGGAGTCCGCAGGAAAGCAGAGAGGGCCAAATTGTCTGGGGCATTTGAAAGGGTTCCAGGAGGCAGTGAGAACCAGCATTACTTTTGCCCGCTGGCACCTTTGCTGTGGCAGGAAAACCTGGACGTTTGTCTTTTTTGCTCCTGAGGTTTCCGAAAGCAAAAACAGGTGCTTTTGAGGATGGAGTCCGCAGGAAAGCAGAGAGGGCCAAATTGTCTGTGGCATTTGAAGAGGTTCCAAGAGGCAATGAGGACCAGCATAACTTTTCCCCGCTGGCACCTTTGCTGTGGCAGCAAAAGCTGGACGTTTGTCTTTTTACCACCGGAGGGCGCCGAAAGTGAAAACAGGTGCTTTTGAGGATGGAGTCCGCAGGAAAGCAGAGAGGGCCAAATTGTCTGAGGCATTTGAAAGAGTTCCAAGAGGCAGTGAGAACCAGCATTACTTTTCCCCGCTGGCACCTTTGCTGTGGCAGCAAAAGCTGGACGTTTGTCTTTTTTGCTCCGGAGGCTGCCGAAAGCGAAAACAGGTTCTTTTGAGGATGGAGTCCGCAGGAAAGTAGACAGGGCCAAATTGTCTGTGGCATTTGAAAGGGTTCCAGGAGGCAGTGAGAACCAGCATTACTTTTCCCCGCTGGCACCTTTGCTGTGGCAGCAAAAGCTGGACGTTTGTCTTTTTTGCTCATGAGGTTGCCGAAAGCGAAAAGAGGTACTTTTGAGGATGGAGTCCGCAGGAAAGCAGAGAGGGCCAAATTGTCTGGGGCATTTGAAAGAGTTCCAGGAGGCAGTGAGAACCAGCATTACTTTTCCCCGCTGGCACCTTTGCTGTGGCAGCAAAAGCTGGACGTTTGTCTTTTTTGCTCCTGAGGATGCCGAAAGCGAAAACAGGTGCTTTTGAGGATGGAGTCCGCAGGAAAGCAGAGAGGGCCAAATTGTCTGGGGCATTTGAAAGAGTTCCAGGAGGCAGTGAGAACCAGCATTACTTTTCCCGGCTGGCACCTTTGCTGTGGCAGCAAAAGCTGGACGTTTGTCTTTTTTGCTCCGGAGGCTGCCGAAAGCGAAAACAGGTGCTTTTGAGGATGGATTCCGCAGGAAATCAGAGAGGGCCAAATTGTCTGGGGCATTTGAAAGGGTTCCAGGAGGCAGTGAGAACCAGCATTACTTTTGCCCGCTGGCACCTTTGCTGTTGCAGGAAAACCTGGACGTTTGTCTTTTTTGCTCCTGAGGTTGCCGAAAGCAAAAACAGGTGCTTTTGAGGATGGAGTCCGCAGGAAAGCAGAGAGGGCCAAATTGTCTGTGGCATTTGAAGAGGTTCCAGGAGGCAATGAGGACCAGCATAACTTTTCCCCGCTGGCACCTTTGCTGTGGCAGCAAAACCTGGACGTTTGTCTTTTTTGCTCTGGAGGCTGCCGAAAGCGAAAACAGGTGCTTTTGAGGATGGAGTCCGCAGGAAAGCAGAGAGGGCCAAATTGTCTGGGGCATTTGAAAGAGTTCCAGGAGGCAGTGAGAAGTAGCATTACTTTTCCCGGCTGGCACCTTTGCTGTGGCAGCAAAAGCTGGACGTTTGTCTTTTTACCACCGGAGGGCGCCGAAAGTGAAAAAAGGCGCTTTTGAGGATAGAGTCCGCAGGAAAGCAGAGAGGGCCAAATGGTCTGTAACATTTGAAGGGGTTCCAGGAGGCAGTGAGAACCAGCATTACTTTTCCCCGCTGGCACCTTTGCTGTGGCAGCAAAAGCTGGACGTTTGTCTTTTTTGCTCCTGAGGTTGCCGAAAGCGAAAACAGGTGCTTTTGAGGATGGAGTCCGCAGGAAAGCAGAGAGGGCCAAATTGTCTGGGGCATTTGAAAGGGTTCCAGGAGGCAGTGAGAACCAGCATTACTTTTGCCCGCTGGCACCTTTGCTGTGGCAGGAAAACCTGGACGTTTGTCTTTTTTGCTCCTGAGGTTGCCAAAAGCGAAAACAGGTGCTTTTGAGGATGGAGTCCGCAGGAAAGCAGAGAGTGCCAAATTGTCTGTGGCATTTGAAGAGGTTCCAGGAGGCAGTGAGAACCAGCATTACTTTTGCCCGCTGGCACCTTTGCTGTGGCAGGAAAACCTGGACGTTTGTCTTTTTTGCTCCTGAGGTTGCCGAAAGCGAAAACAGGTGCTTTTGAGGATGGAGTCCGCAGGAAAGCAGAGAGGGCCAAATTGTCTGGGGCATTTGAAGAGGTTCCAGGAGGCAATGAGGACCAGCATTACTTTTCCCCGCTGGCACCTTTGCTGTGGCAGCAAAAGCTGGACGTTTGTCTTTTTACCACCGGAGGGCGCCGAAAGTGAAAAAAGGCGCTTTTGAGGATAGAGTCCGCAGGAAAGCAGAGAGGGCCAAATAGTCTGGGGCATTTGAAAGGGTTCCAGGAGGCAGTGAGAACCAGCATTACTTTTCCCCGCTGGCACCTTTGCTGTGGCAGGAAAATTGGACGTTTGTCTTTTTTGCTCTGGAGGATGCCGAAAGCGAAAACAGGTTCTTTTGAGGATGGAGTCCGCAGGAAAGCAGAGAGGGCCAAATTGTCTGGGGCATTTGAAAGAGTTCCAGGAGGCAGTGAGAACCAGCATTACTTTTCCCCGCTGGCACCTTTGCTGTGGCAGCAAAACCTGGACGTTTGTCTTTTTTGCTCCGGAGGTTGCCGAAAGCGAAAACAGGTGCTTTTGAGGATGGAGTCCGCAGGAAAGCAGAGAGGGCCAAATTGTCTGTGGCGTTTGAGGAGGTTCCAGGAGGCAATGAGGACCAGCATAACTTTTCCCCGCTGGCACCTTTGCTGTGGCAGCAAAAGCTGGACGTTTGTCTTTTTTGCTCCGGAGGCTGCCGAAAGCGAAAACAGGTGCTTTTGAGGATGGAGTCCGCAGGAAAGCAGAGACGGCCAAATTGTCTGGGGCATTTGAAAGAGTTCCAGGAGGCAGTGAGAACCAGCATTACTTTTCCCCGCTGGCACCTTTGCTGTGGCAGCAAAAGCTGGACGTTTGTCTTTTTTGCTCCAGAGGTTGCCGAAAGCGAAAACAGGTGCTTTTGAGGATGGAGTCCGCAGGAAAGCAGAGAGGGCCAAATTGTCTGTGGCATTTGAAGAGGTTCCAGGAGGCAATGAGGACCAGCATTACTTTTCCCCGCTGGCACCTTTGTGGCAGCAAAAGCTGGACGTTTGTCTTTTTACCACCGGAGGGCGCCGAAAGTGAAAAAAGGCGCTTTTGAGGATAGAGTCCGCAGGAAAGCAGAGAGGGCCAAATGGTCTGGGGCATTTGAAGGGGTTCCAGGAGGCAGTGAGAACCAGCATTACTTTTCGCCGCTGGCAACTTTGCTGTGGCAGCAAAAGCTGGACGTTTGTCCTTTTTTGCTCCGGAGGCTGCCGAAAGCGAAAACAGGTTCTTTTGAGGATGGAGTCCGCAGGAAAGTAGACAGGGCCAAATTGTCTGTGGCATTTGAAAGGGTTCCAGGAGGCAGTGAGAACCAGCATTACTTTTCCCCGCTGGCACCTTTGCTGTGGCAGCAAAAGCTGGACGTTTGTCTTTTTTGCTCCGGAGGTTGCCGAAAGCGAAAACAGGTGCTTTTGAGGATGGAGTCCGCAGGAAAGCAGAGAGGGCCAAATTGTCTGGGGCATTTGAAAGGGTTCCAGGAGGCAGTGAGAACCAGCATTACTTTTCCCCGCTGGCACCTCTGCTGTGGCAGCAAAAGCTGGACGTTTGTCTTTTTTGCTCCTCAGGATGCCGAAAGCGAAAACAGGTGCTTTTGAGGATGGAGTCCGCAGGAAAGCAGAGAGGGCCAAATTGTCTGGGGCATTTGAAAGAGTTCCAGGAGGCAGTGAGAACCAGCATTACTTTTCCCGGCTGGCACCTTTGCTGTGGCAGCAAAACCTGGACGTTTGTCTTTTTGCTCCGGAGGTTGCCGAAAGCGAAAACAGGTGCTTTGAGGATGGAGTCCGCAGGAAAGCAGAGAGGGCCAAATTGTCTGGGGCATTTGAAAGGGTTCCAGGAGGCAGTGAGAACCAGCATTACTTTTGCCCGCTGGCACCTTTGCTGTGGCAGGAAAACCTGGACGTTTGTCTTTTTTGCTCCTGAGGTTTCCGAAAGCAAAAACAGGTGCTTTTGAGGATGGAGTCCCGCAGGAAAGCAGAGAGGGCCAAATTGTCTGTGGCATTTGAAGAGGTTCCAGGAGGCAATGAGGACCAGCATAACTCTTCCCCGCTGGCACCTTTGCTGTGGCAGCAAAAGCTGGACGTTTGTCTTTTTTGCTCTGGAGGCTGCCGAAAGCGAAAAACAGGTGCTTTTGAGGATGGAGTCTGCAGGAAAGCAGAGAGGGCCAAATTGTCTGTGGCATTTGAAGAGGTTCCAGGACGCAGTGAGAACCAGCATTACTTTTCCTAGCTGGCACCTTTGCTGTGGCAGCAAAAGCTGGACGTTTGTCTTTTTTGCTCCTGAGGTTGCCGAAAGCGAAAACAGGTGCTTTTGAGGATGGAGTCCGCAGGAAAGCAGAGAGGGCCAAATAGTCTGGGGCATTTGAAAGGGTTCCAGGAGGCAGTGAGAACCAGCATTACTTTTCCCGGCTGGCACCTTTGCTGTGGCAGCAAAAGCTGGACGTTTGTCTTTTTTGCTCCGGAGGCTGCCGAAAGCGAAAACAGGTTCTTTTGAGGATGGAGTCCGCAGGAAAGTAGACAGGGCCAAATTGTCTGTGGCATTTGACAGGGTTCCAGGAGGCAGTGAGAACCAGCATTACTTTTCCCCGCTGGCACCTTTGCTGTGGCAGGAAAACCTGGACGTTTCTCTTTTTTGCTCCTGAGGTTGCCGAAAGCGAAAACAGGTGCTTTTGAGGATGGAGTCCGCAGGAAAGCAGAGAGGGCCAAATTGTCTGGGGCATTTGAAAGAGTTCCAGGAGGCAGTGAGAACCAGCATTACTTTTCCCCGCTGGAACCTCTGCTGTGGCAGCAAAAGCTGGACGTTTGTCTTTTTTGCTCCTGAGGATGCCGAAAGCGAAAACAGGTGCTTTTGAGGATGGAGTCCGCAGGAAAGCAGAGAGGGCCAAATTATCTGTGGCATTTGAAGAGATTCCAGGAGGCAATGAGGACCAGCATCACTTTTCCCCGCTGGCACCTTTGCTGTGGCAGCAAAAGCTGGACGTTTGTGTTTTTACCACCGGAGGGCGCCGAAAGTGAAAAAGGCGCTTTTGAGGATAGAGTCCGCAGGAAAGCAGAGAGGGCCAAATGGTCTGGGGCATTTGAAGGGGTTCCAGGAGGCAGTGAGAACCAGCATTACTTTTCGCCGCTGGCACCTTTGCTGTGGCAGCAAAAGCTGGACGTTTGTCTTTTTTTGCTCTGGAGGCTGCCGAAAGCGAAAACAGGTTCTTTTGAGGATGGAGTCCGCAGGAAAGTAGACAGGGCCAAATTGTCTGTGGCATTTGAAAGGGTTCCAGGAGGCAGTGAGAACCAGCATTACTTTTCCCCGCTGGCACCTTTGCTGTGGCAGCAAAGCTGGACGTTTGTCTTTTTTGCTCCGGAGGTTGCCGAAAGCGAAAACAGGTGCTTTTGAGGATGGAGTCCGCAGGAAAGCAGAGAGGGCCAAATTGTCTGGGGCATTTGAAAGAGTTCCAGGAGGCAGTGAGAACCAGCATTACTTTTCCCCGCTGGAACCTCTGCTGTGGCAGCAAAAGCTGACGTTTGTCTTTTTTGCTCCTGAGGATGCGAAAGCGAAAACAGGTGTTTTGAGGATGGAGTCCGCAGGAAAGCAGAGAGGGCCAAATTGTCTGTGGCATTTGAAGAAGTTCCAGGACGCAGTGAGAACCAGCATTACTTTTCCTAGCTGGCACCTTTGCTGTGGCAGCAAAAGCTGGACGTTTGTCTTTTTTGCTCCTGAGGTTGCCGAAAGCGAAAACAGGTGCTTTTGAGGATGGAGTCCGCAGGAAAGCAGAGAGGGCCAAATTGTCTGTGGCATTTGAAAGAGTTCTAGGAGGTAGTGAGAACCAGCATTACTTTTCCCCGATGGCACCTTTGCTGTGGCAGCAAAAGCTGGACGTTTGTCTTTTTTGCTCCGGAGGCTGCCGAAAGCGAAAAAGGTGCTTTTGAGGATAGAGTCTGCAGGAAAGCAGAGAGGGCCAAATTGTCTGGGGCATTTGAAAGGGTTCCAGGAGGCAGTGAGAACCAGCATTACTTTTCCCGGCTGGCACCTTTGCTGTGGCAGCAAAAGCTAGACGTTTGTCTTTTTTGCTCCGGAGGCTGCCGAAAGCGAAAACAGGTGCTTTTGAGGATGGAGTCCGCAGGAAAGCAGAGAGGGCCAAATTGTCTGGGGCATTTGAAAGGGTTCCAGGAGGCAGTGAGAACCAGCATTACTTTTCCCGGCTGGCACCTTTGCTGTGGCAGCAAAACCTGGACGTTTGTCTTTTTTGCTCCGGAGGTTGCCGAAAGCGAAAACAGGTGCTTTTGAGGATGGAGTCCGCAGGAAAGCAGAGAGGGCCAAATTGTCTGGGGCATTTGAAAGGGTCCAGGAGGCAGTGAGAACCAGCATTACTTTTCCCCGCTGGCACCTTTGCTGTGGCAGGAAAACCTGGACGTTTGTCTTTTTTGCTCCTGAGGTTTCCGAAAGCAAAAACAGGTGCTTTTGAGGATGGAGTCCGCAGGAAAGCAGAGGAGGGCCAAATTGTCTGTGGCATTTGAAGAGGTTCCAGGAGGCAATGAGGACCAGCATAACTCTTCCCCGCTGGCACCTTTGCTGTGGCAGCAAAAGCTGGACGTTTGTCTTTTTTGCTCTGGAGGCTGCCGAAAGCGAAAACAGGTGCTTTTGAGGATGGAGTCTGCAGGAAAGCAGAGAGGGCCAAATTGTCTGTGGCATTTGAAGAGGTTCCAGGACGCAGTGAGAACCAGCATTACTTTTCCTAGCTGGCACCTTTGCTGTGGCAGCAAAAGCTGGACGTTTGTCTTTTTTGCTCCTGAGGTTGCCGAAAGCGAAAACAGGTGCTTTTGAGGATGGAGTCCGCAGGAAAGCAGAGAGGGCCAAATAGTCTGGGGCATTTGAAAAGGGTTCCAGGAGGCAGTGAGAACCAGCATTACTTTTCCCGGCTGGCACCTTTGCTGTGGCAGCAAAAGCTGGACGTTTGTCTTTTTTGCTCCGGAGGCTGCCGAAAGCGAAAACAGGTTCTTTTGAGGATGGAGTCCGCAGGAAAGTAGACAGGGCCAAATTGTCTGTGGCATTTGACAGGGTTCCAGGAGGCAGTGAGAAACCAGCATTACTTTTCCCCGCTGGCACCTTTGCTGTGGCAGGAAAACCTGGACGTTTCTCTTTTTTGCTCCTGAGGTTGCCGAAAGCGAAAACAGGTGCTTTTGAGGATGGAGTCCGCAGGAAAGCAGAGAGGGCCAAATTGTCTGGGGCATTTGAAAGAGTTCCAGGAGGCAGTGAGAACCAGCATTACTTTTCCCCGCTGGAACCTCTGCTGTGGCAGCAAAAGCTGGACGTTTGTCTTTTTGCTCCTGAGGATGCCGAAAGCGAAAACAGGTGCTTTTGAGGATGGAGTCCGCAGGAAAGCAGAGAGGGCCAAATTATCTGTGGCATTTGAAGAGATTCAGGAGGCAATGAGGACCAGCATCACTTTTCCCCGCTGGCACCTTTGCTGTGGCAGCAAAAGCTGGACGTTTGTCCCTTTTTGCTCCTGAGGTTGCCGAAAGCGAAAACAGGTACTTTTGAGGATGGAGTCCGTAGGAAAGCAGAGAGGGCCAAATTGTCTGTGGCATTTGAAGAGGTTCCAGGACGCAGTGAGAACCAGCATTACTTTTCCTAGCTGGCACCTTTGCTGTGGCAGCAAAAGCTGGACGTTTGTCTTTTTTGCTCCTGAGGTTGCCGAAAGCGAAAACAGGTGCTTTTGAGGATGGAGTCCGCAGGAAAGCAGAGAGTGCCAAATTGTCTGTGGCATTTGAAGAGGTTCCAGGAGGCAATGAGGACCAGCATTACTTTTCCCCGATGGCACCTTTGCTGTGGCAGCAAAAGCTGGACGTTTGTGTTTTTACCACCGGAGGGCGCCGAAAGTGAAAAAAGGCGCTTTTGAGGATAGAGTCCGCAGGAAAGCAGAGAGGGCCAAATGGTCTGGGGCATTTGAAGGGGTTCCAGGAGGCAGTGAGAACCAGCATTACTTTTCGCCGCTGGCACCTTTGCTGTGGCAGCAAAAGCTGGACGTTTGTCTTTTTTTGCTCTGGAGGCTGCCGAAAGCGAAAACAGGTTCTTTTGAGGATGGAGTCCGCAGGAAAGTAGACAGGGCCAAATTGTCTGTGGCATTTGAAAGGGTTCCAGGAGGCAGTGAGAACCAGCATTACTTTTCCCCGCTGGCACCTTTGCTGTGGCAGCAAAAGCTGGACGTTTGTCTTTTTTGCTCCGGAGGTTGCCGAAAGCGAAAACAGGTGCTTTTGAGGATGGAGTCCGCAGGAAAGCAGAGAGGGCCAAATTGTCTGGGGCATTTGAAAGAGTTCCAGGAGGCAGTGAGAACCAGCATTACTTTTCCCCGCTGGAACCTCTGCTGTGGCAGCAAAAGCTGGACGTTTGTCTTTTTTGCTCCTGAGGATGCCGAAAGCGAAAACAGGTGTTTTTGAGGATGGAGTCCGCAGGAAAGCAGAGAGGGCCAAATTGTCTGTGGCATTTGAAGAAGTTCCAGGACGCAGTGAGAACCAGCATTACTTTTCCTAGCTGGCACCTTTGCTGTGGCAGCAAAAGCTGGACGTTTGTCTTTTTTGCTCCTGAGGTTTGCCGAAAGCGAAAACAGGTGCTTTTGAGGATGGAGTCCGCAGGAAAGCAGAGAGGGCCAAATTGTCTGTGGCATTTGAAAGAGTTCTAGGAGGTAGTGAGAACCAGCATTACTTTTCCCCGATGGCACCTTTGCTGTGGCAGCAAAAGCTGGACGTTTGTCTTTTTTGCTCCGGAGGCTGCCGAAAGCGAAAAAAGGTGCTTTTGAGGATAGAGTCTGCAGGAAAGCAGAGAGGGCCAAATTGTCTGGGGCATTTGAAAGGGTTCCAGGAGGCAGTGAGAACCAGCATTACTTTTCCCGGCTGGCACCTTTGCTGTGGCAGCAAAAGCTAGACGTTTGTCTTTTTTGCTCCGGAGGCTGCCGAAAGCGAAAACAGGTGCTTTTGAGGATGGAGTCCGCAGGAAAGCAGAGAGGGCCAAATTGTCTGGGGCATTTGAAAGGGTTCCAGGAGGCAGTGAGAACCAGCATTACTTTTGCCCGCTGGCACCTTTGCTGTGGCAGGAAAACCTGGACGTTTGTCTTTTTTGCTCCTGAGGTTTCCGAAAGCAAAAACAGGTGCTTTTGAGGATGGAGTCCGCAGGAAAGCAGAGAGGGCCAAATTGTCTGTGGCATTTGAAGAGGTTCCAGGAGGCAATGAGGACCAGCATAACTTTTCCCCGCTGGCACCTTTGCTGTGGCAGCAAAACCTGGACGTTTGTCTTTTTTGCTCTGGAGGCTGCCGAAAGCGAAAACAGGTGCTTTTGAGGATGGAGTCCGCAGGAAAGCAGAGAGGGCCAAATTGTCTGGGGCATTTGAAAGAGTTCCAGGAGGTAGTGAGAACCAGCATTACTTTTCCCCGCTGGCACCTTTGCTGTGGCAGCAAAAGCTGGACGTTTGTCTTTTTACCACCGGAGGGCGCCGAAAGTGAAAAAAGGCGCTTTTGAGGATAGATTCCGCAGGAAAGCAGAGAGGGCCAAATGGTCTGGGGCATTTGAAGGGGTTCCAGGAGGCAGTGAGAACCAGCATTACTTTTCACCGCTGGCACCTTTGCTGTGGCAGCAAAAGCTGGACGTTTGTCTTTTTTGCTCCGGAGGCTGCCGAAAGCGAAAACAGGTTCTTTTGAGGATGGAGTCCGCAGGAAAGTAGACAGGGCCAAATTGTCTGTGGCATTTGAAAGGGTTCCAGGAGGCAGTGAGAACCAGCATTACTTTTCCCCGCTGGCACCTTTGCTGTGGCAGCAAAAGCTGGACGTTTGTCTTTTTTGCTCCTGAGGTTGCCGAAAGCGAAAACAGGTGCTTTTGAGGATGGAGTCCGCAGGAAAGCAGAGAGGGCCAAATTGTCTGGGGCATTTGAAAGAGTTCCAGGAGGCAGTGAGAACCAGCATTACTTTTCCCCGCTGGAACCTCTGCTTTGGCAGCAAAAGCTGGACGTTTGTCTTTTTTGCTCCTGAGGATGCCGAAAGCGAAAACAGGTGCTTTTGAGGATGGAGTCCGCAGGAAAGCAGAGAGGGCCAAATTGTCTGTGGCATTTGAAGAGGTTCCAGGAGGCAATGAGGACCAGCATCACTTTTCCCCGATGGCACCTTTGCTGTGGCAGCAAAAGCTGGACGTTTGTCTTTTTTGCTCCTGAGGTTTCCGAAAGCAAAAACAGGTGCTTTTGAGGATGGAGTCCGCAGGAAAGCAGAGAGGGCCAAATTGTCTGGGGCATTTGAAGAGGTTCCAGGAGGCAATGAGGACCAGCATAACTCTTCCCCGCTGGCACCTTTGCTGTGGCAGCAAAAGCTGGACGTTTGTCTTTTTTGCTCTGGAGGCTGCCGAAAGCGAAAACAGGTGCTTTTGAGGATGGAGTCTGCAGGAAAGCAGAGAGGGCCAAATTGTCTGTGGCATTTGAAGAGGTTCCAGGACGCAGTGAGAACCAGCATTACTTTTCCTAGCTGGCACCTTTGCTGTGGCAGCAAAAGCTGGACGTTTGTCTTTTTTGCTCCTGAGGTTGCCGAAAGCGAAAACAGGTGCTTTTGAGGATGGAGTCCGCAGGAAAGCAGAGAGGGCCAAATAGTCTGGGGCATTTGAAAGGGTTCCAGGAGGCAGTGAGAACCAGCATTACTTTTCCCGGCTGGCACCTTTGCTGTGGCAGCAAAAGCTGGACGTTTGTCTTTTTTGCTCCGGAGGCTGCCGAAAGCGAAAACAGGTTCTTTTGAGGATGGAGTCCGCAGGAAAGTAGACAGGGCCAAATTGTCTGTGGCATTTTAAGAGGTTCCAGGAGGCAGTGAGAACCAGCATTACTTTTCCCCGCTGGCACCTTTGCTGTGGCAGCAAAAGCTGGACGTTTCTCTTTTTTGCTCCTGAGGTTGCCGAAAGCGAAAACAGGTGCTTTTGAGGATGGAGTCCGCAGGAAAGCAGAGAGGGCCAAATTGTCTGGGGCATTTGAAAGAGTTCCAGGAGGCAGTGAGAACCAGCATTACTTTTCCCCGCTGGAACCTCTGCTGTGGCAGCAAAAGCTGGACGTTTGTCTTTTTTGCTCCTGAGGATGCCGAAAGCGAAAACAGGTGCTTTTGAGGATGGAGTCCGCAGGAAAGCAGAGAGGGCCAAATTATCTGTGGCATTTGAAGAGATTCCAGGAGGCAATGAGGACCAGCATCACTTTTCCCCGCTGGCACCTTTGCTGTGGCAGCAAAAGCTGGACGTTTGTCCTTTTTGCTCCTGAGGTTGCCGAAAGCGAAAACAGGTACTTTTGAGGATGGAGTCCGTAGGAAAGCAGAGAGGGCCAAATTGTCTGTGGCATTTGAAGAGGTTCCAGGACGCAGTGAGAACCAGCATTACTTTTCCTAGCTGGCACCTTTGCTGTGGCAGCAAAAGCTGGACGTTTGTCTTTTTTGCTCCTGAGGTTGCCGAAAGCGAAAACAGGTGCTTTTGAGGATGGAGTCCGCAGGAAAGCAGAGAGTGCCAAATTGTCTGTGGCATTTGAAGAGGTTCCAGGAGGCAATGAGGACCAGCATTACTTTTCCCCGATGGCACCTTTGCTGTGGCAGCAAAAGCTGGACGTTTGTGTTTTTACCACCGGAGGGCGCCGAAAGTGAAAAAAGGCGCTTTTGAGGATAGAGTCCGCAGGAAAGCAGAGAGGGCCAAATGGTCTGGGGCATTTGAAGGGGTTCCAGGAGGCAGTGAGAACCAGCATTACTTTTCGCCGCTGGCACCTTTGCTGTGGCAGCAAAAGCTGGACGTTTGTCTTTTTTGCTCTGGAGGCTGCCGAAAGCGAAAACAGGTTCTTTTGAGGATGGAGTCCGCAGGAAAGTAGACAGGGCCAAATTGTCTGTGGCATTTGAAAGGGTTCCAGGAGGCAGTGAGAACCAGCATTACTTTTCCCCGCTGGCACCTTTGCTGTGGCAGCAAAAGCTGGACGTTTGTCTTTTTTGCTCCGGAGGTTGCCGAAAGCGAAAACAGGTGCTTTTGAGGATGGAGTCCGCAGGAAAGCAGAGAGGGCCAAATTGTCTGGGGCATTTGAAAGAGTTCCAGGAGGCAGTGAGAACCAGCATTACTTTTCCCCGCTGGAACCTCTGCTGTGGCAGCAAAAGCTGGACGTTTGTCTTTTTTGCTCCTGAGGATGCCGAAAGCGAAAACAGGTGCTTTTGAGGATGGAGTCCGCAGGAAAGCAGAGAGGGCCAAATTGTCTGTGGCATTTGAAGAAGTTCCAGGACGCAGTGAGAACCAGCATTACTTTTCCTAGCTGGCACCTTTGCTGTGGCAGCAAAAGCTGGACGTTTGTCTTTTTTGCTCCTGAGGTTGCCGAAAGCGAAAACAGGTGCTTTTGAGGATGGAGTCCGCAGGAAAGCAGAGAGGGCCAAATTGTCTGTGGCATTTGAAAGAGTTCTAGGAGGTAGTGAGAACCAGCATTACTTTTCCCCGATGGCACCTTTGCTGTGGCAGCAAAAGCTGGACGTTTGTCTTTTTTGCTCCGGAGGCTGCCGAAAGCGAAAAAAGGTGCTTTTGAGGATAGAGTCTGCAGGAAAGCAGAGAGGGCCAAATTGTCTGGGGCATTTGAAAGGGTTCCAGGAGGCAGTGAGAACCAGCATTACTTTTCCCGGCTGGCACCTTTGCTGTGGCAGCAAAAGCTAGACGTTTGTCTTTTTTGCTCCGGAGGCTGCCGAAAGCGAAAACAGGTGCTTTTGAGGATGGAGTCCGCAGGAAAGCAGAGAGGGCCAAATTGTCTGGGGCATTTGAAAGGGTTCCAGGAGGCAGTGAGAACCAGCATTACTTTTGCCCGCTGGCACCTTTGCTGTGGCAGGAAAACCTGGACGTTTGTCTTTTTTGCTCCTGAGGTTTCCGAAAGCAAAAACAGGTGCTTTTGAGGATGGAGTCCGCAGGAAAGCAGAGAGGGCCAAATTGTCTGTGGCATTTGAAGAGGTTCCAGGAGGCAATGAGGACCAGCATAACTTTTCCCCGCTGGCACCTTTGCTGTGGCAGCAAAACCTGGACGTTTGTCTTTTTTGCTCTGGAGGCTGCCGAAAGCGAAAACAGGTGCTTTTGAGGATGGAGTCCGCAGGAAAGCAGAGAGGGCCAAATTGTCTGGGGCATTTGAAAGAGTTCCAGGAGGTAGTGAGAACCAGCATTACTTTTCCCCGCTGGCACCTTTGCTGTGGCAGCAAAAGCTGGACGTTTGTCTTTTTACCACCGGAGGGCGCCGAAAGTGAAAAAAGGCGCTTTTGAGGATAGATTCCGCAGGAAAGCAGAGAGGGCCAAATGGTCTGGGGCATTTGAAGGGGTTCCAGGAGGCAGTGAGAACCAGCATTACTTTTCACCGCTGGCACCTTTGCTGTGGCAGCAAAAGCTGGACGTTTGTCTTTTTTGCTCCGGAGGCTGCCGAAAGCGAAAACAGGTTCTTTTGAGGATGGAGTCCGCAGGAAAGTTGACAGGGCCAAATTGTCTGTGGCATTTGAAAGGGTTCCAGGAGGCAGTGAGAACCAGCATTACTTTTCCCCGCTGGCACCTTTGCTGTGGCAGCAAAAGCTGGACGTTTGTCTTTTTTGCTCCTGAGGTTGCCGAAAGCGAAAACAGGTGCTTTTGAGGATGGAGTCCGCAGGAAAGCAGAGAGGGCCAAATTGTCTGGGGCATTTGAAAGAGTTCCAGGAGGCAGTGAGAACCAGCATTACTTTTCCCCGCTGGAACCTCTGCTTTGGCAGCAAAAGCTGGACGTTTGTCTTTTTTGCTCCTGAGGATGCCGAAAGCGAAAACAGGTGCTTTTGAGGATGGAGTCCGCAGGAAAGCAGAGAGGGCCAAATTGTCTGTGGCATTTGAAGAGGTTCCAGGAGGCAATGAGGACCAGCATCACTTTTCCCCGATGGCACCTTTGCTGTGGCAGCAAAAGCTGGACGTTTGTCCTTTTTGCTCCTGAGGTTGCCGAAAGCGAAAACAGGTACTTTTGAGGATGGAGTCCGCAGGAAAGCAGAGAGGGCCAAATTGTCTGGGGCATTTGAAGAGGTTCCAGGACGCAGTGAGAACCAGCATTACTTTTCCCCGCTGGCACCTTTGCTGTGGCAGCAAAAGCTGGACGTTTGTCTTTTTTGCTCCTGAGGTTGCCGAAAGCGAAAACAGGTGCTTTTGAGGATGGAGTCCGCAGGAAAGCAGAGAGGGCCAAATTGTCTGTGGCATTTGAAGAGGTTCCAGGAGGCAATGAGGACCAGCATTACTTTTCCCCGATGGCACCTTTGCTGTGGCAGCAAAAGCTGGACGTTTGTGTTTTTACCACCGGAGGGCGCCGAAAGTGAAAAAAGGCGCTTTTGAGTATAGAGTCCGCAGGAAAGCAGAGAGGGCCAAATAGTCTGGGGCATTTGAAGGGGTTCCAGGAGGCAGTGAGAACCAGCATTACTTTTCGCCACTGGCACCTTTGCTGTGGCAGCAAAACCTGGACGTTTGTCTTTTTTGCTCTGGAGGCTGCCGAAAGCGAAAACAGGTTCTTTTGAGGATGGAGTCCGCAGGAAAGTAGACAGGGCCAAATTGTCTGTGGCATTTGAAAGGGTTCCAGGAGGCAGTGAGAACCAGCATTACTTTTCCCCGCTGGCACCTTTGCTGTGGCAGCAAAAGCTGGACGTTTGTCTTTTTTGCTCCTGAGGTTGCCGAAAGCGAAAACAGGTTCTTTTGAGGATAGAGTCCGCAGGAAAGCAGAGAGGGCCAAATTGTCTGGGGCATTTGAAAGAGTTCCAAGAGGCAGTGAGAACCAGCATTACTTTTCCCCGCTGGAACCTCTGCTGTGGCAGCAAAAGCTGGACGTTTGTCCTTTTTGCTCCTGAGGTTGCCGAAAGCGAAAACAGGTACTTTTGAGGATGGAGTCCGCAGGATAGCAGAGAGGGCCAAATTGTCTGTGGCATTTGAAGAGGTTCCAGGACGCAGTGAGAACCAGCATTACTTTTCCTAGCTGGCACCTTTGCTGTGGCAGCAAAAGCTGGACGTTTGTCTTTTTTGCTCCTGAGGTTGCCGAAAGCGAAAACAGGTGCTTTTGAGGATGGAGTCCGCAGGAAAGCAGAGAGGGCCAAATTGTCTGTGGCATTTGAAGAGGTTCCAGGAGGCAATGAGGACCAGCATCACTTTTCCCCGCTGGCACCTTTGCTGTGGCAGCAAAAGCTGGACGTTTGTCTTTTTTGCTCCTGAGGTTGCCGAAAGCGAAAACAGGTGCTTTTGAGGATGGAGTCCGCAGGAAAGCAGAGAGGGCCAAATTATCTGTGGCATTTGAAGAGGTTCCAGGAGGCAGTGAGAACCAGCATTACTTTTCCCCGCTGGAACCTCTGCTGTGGCAGCAAAAGCTGGACGTTTGTCTTTTTTGCTCCTGAGGATGCCGAAAGTGAAAACAGGTGTTTTTGAGGATGGAGTCCGCAGGAAAGCAGAGAGGGCCAAATTGTCTGTGGCATTTGAAGAGGTTCCAGGAGGCAATGAGGACCAGCATCACTTTTCCCCGCTGGCACCTTTGCTGTGGCAGCAAAAGCTGGACGTTTGTCCTTTTTGCTCCTGAGGTTGCCGAAAGCGAAAACAGGTACTTTTGAGGATGGAGTCCGCAGGAAAGCAGAGAGGGCCAAATTGTCTGTGGCATTTGAAAGAGTTCCAGGAGGTAGTGAGAACCAGCATTACTTTTCCCCGCTGGCACCTTTGCTGTGGCAGCAAAAGCTGGACGTTTGTCTTTTTTGCTCCGGAGGCTGCAGAAAGCGAAAACAGGTGCTTTTGAGGATAGAGTCTGCAGGAAAGCAGAGAGGGCCAAATAGTCTGGGGCATTTGAAAGGGTTCCCGGAGGCAGTGAGAACCAGCATTACTTTTGCCCGCTGGCACCTTTGCTGTGGCAGCAAAAGCTGGACGTTTGTCTTTTTTGCTCCGGAGGCTGCCGAAAGCGAAAACAGGTGCTTTTGAGGATGGAGTCCGCAGGAAAGCAGAGAGGGCCAAATTGTCTGGGGCATTTGAAAGGGTTCCAGGAGGCAGTGAGAACCAGCATTACTTTTGCCCGCTGGCCCCTTTGCTGTGGCAGGAAAACCTGGACGTTTGTCTTTTTTGCTCCTGAGGTTGCCGAAAGCGAAAACAGGTGCTTTTGAGGATGGAGTCCGCAGGAAAGCAGAGAGGGCCAAATTGTCTGTGGCATTTGAAGAGGTTCCAGGAGGCAATGAGGACCAGCATTACTTTTCCCCGATGGCACCTTTGCTGTGGCAGCAAAAGCTGGACGTTTGTGTTTTTACCACCGGAGGGCGCAAAAGTGAAAAAAGGCGCTTTTGAGGATAGAGTCCGCAGGAAAGCAGAGAGGGCCAAATGGTCTGGGGCATTTGAAGGGGTTCCAGGAGGCAGTGAGAACCAGCATTACTTTTCCCCGCTGGCACCTTTGCTGTGGCAGCAAAACCTGGACGTTTGTCTTTTTTGCTCTGGAGGCTGCCGAAAGCGAAAACAGGTTCTTTTGAGGATGGAGTCCGCAGGAAAGTAGACAGGGCCAAATTGTCTGTGGCATTTGAAAGGGTTCCAGGAGGCAGTGAGAACCAGCATTACTTTTCCCCGCTGGCACCTTTGCTGTGGCAGCAAAAGCTGGACGTTTGTCTTTTTTGCTCCTGAGGTTGCCGAAAGCGAAAAAAGGTGCTTTTGAGGATGGAGTCCGCAGGAAAGCAGAGAGGGCCAAATTGTCTGTGGCATTTGAAGAGGTTCCAGGAGGCAGTGAGAACCAGCATTACTTTTCCCCGCTGGCACCTTTGCTGTGGCAGCAAAAGCTGGACGTTTGTCTTTTTTGCTCCTGAGGTTGCCGAAAGCGAAAACAGGTGCTTTTGAGGATGGAGTCCGCAGGAAAGCAGAGAGGGCCAAATTGTCTGGGGCATTTGAAAGAGTTCCAAGAGGCAGTGAGAACCAGCATTACTTTTCCCCGCTGGAACCTCTGCTGTGGCAGCAAAAGCTGGACGTTTGTCTTTTTTGCTCCTGAGGATGCCAAAGTGAAAACAGGTGTTTTTGAGGATGGAGTCCGCAGGAAAGCAGAGAGGGCCAAATTGTCTGTGGCATTTGAAGAGGTTCCAGGAGGCAATGAGGACCAGCATCACTTTTCCCCGCTGGCAACTTTGCTGTGGCAGCAAAAGCTGGACGTTTGTCTTTTTTGCTCCTGAGGTTGCCGAAAGCGAAAACAGGTACTTTTGAGGATGGAGTCCGCAGGAAAGCAGAGAGGGCCAAATTGTCTGTGGCATTTGAAGAGGTTCCAGGACGCAGTGAGAACCAGCATTACTTTTCCTAGCTGGCACCTTTGCTGTGGCAGCAAAAGCTGGACGTTTGTCTTTTTTGCTCCTGAGGTTGCCGAAAGCGAAAACAGGTGCTTTTGAGGATGGAGTCCGCAGGAAAGCAGAGAGGGCCAAATAGTCTGGGGCATTTGAAAGGGTTCCAGGAGGCAGTGAGAACCAGCATTACTTTTCCCGGCTGGCACCTTTGCTGTGGCAGCAAAAGCTGGACGTTTGTCTTTTTTGCTCCGGAGGCTGCCGAAAGCGAAAACAGGTGCTTTTGAGGATGGAGTCCGCAGGAAAGCAGAGAGGGCCAAATTGTCTGGGGCATTTGAAAGGGTTCCAGGAGGCAATGAGAACCAGCATTACTTTTGCCCGCTGGCCCCTTTGCTGTGGCAGGAAAACCTGGACGTTTGTCTTTTTTGCTCCTGAGGTTGCCGAAAGCGAAAACAGGTGCTTTTGAGGATGGAGTCCGCAGGAAAGCAGAGAGGGCCAAATTGTCTGTGGCATTTGAAGAGGTTCCAGGAGGCAATGAGGACCAGCATCACTTTTCCCCGCTGGCACCTTTGCTGTGGCAGCAAAAGCTGGACGTTTGTCTTTTTTGCTCCTGAGGTTGCCGAAAGCGAAAACAGGTGCTTTTGAGGATGGAGTCCGCAGGAAAGCAGAGAGGGCCAAATTGTCTGTGGCATTTTAAGGGGTTCCAGGAGGCAATGAGGACCAGCATTACTTTTCCCCGCTGGCACCTTTGCTGTGGCAGCAAAAGCTGGACGTTTGTCTTTTTTGCTCCTGAGGCTGCCGAAAGCGAAAACAGGTGCTTTTGAGGATGGTGTCCGCAGGAAAGCAGAGAGGGCCAAATAGTCTGGGGCATTTGAAAGGGTTCCAGGAGGCAGTGAGAACCAGCATTACTTTTCCCGGCTGGCACCTTTGCTGTGGCAGCAAAAGCTGGACGTTTGTCTTTTTTGCTCTGGAGGTTGCCGAAAGCGAAAACAGGTGCTTTTGAGGATGGAGTCCGCAGGAAAGCAGAGAGTGCCAAATTGTCTGTGGCATTTGAAGAGGTTCCAGGAGGCAATGAGGACCAGCATTACTTTTCCCCGATGGCACCTCTGCTGTGGCAGCAAAAGCTGGACGTTTGTCTTTTTTGCTCCTGAGGATGCCGAAAGCGAAAACAGGTGCTTTTGAGGATGGAGTCCGCAGGAAAGCAGAGAGGGCCAAATTGTCTGGGGCATTTGAAAGAGTTCCAGGAGGCAGTGAGAACCAGCATTACTTTTCCCGCCTGGCACCTTTGCTGTGGCAGCAAAACCTGGACGTTTGTCTTTTGCTCCGGAGGCTGCCGAAAGCGAAAACAGGTGCTTTTGAGGATGGAGTCCGCAGGAAAGCAGAGAGGGCCAAATTGTCTGGGGCATTTGAAAGAGTTCCAGGAGGCAGTGAGAACCAGCATTACTTTTCCCGGCTGGCACCTTTGCTGTGGCAGCAAAAGCTGGACGTTTGTCTTTTTTACTCCGGAGGCTGCCGAAAGCGAAAACAGGTGCTTTTGAGGATGGAGTCCGCAGGAAAGCAGAGAGGGCCAAATTGTCTGTGGCATTTGAAAGGGTTCCAGGAGGCAGTGAGAACCAGCATTACTTTTGCCCGCTGGCACCTTTGCTGTGGCAGGAAAACCTGGACGTTTGTCTTTTTTGCTCCTGAGGTTTCCGAAAGCGAAAACAGGTGCTTTTGAGGATGGAGTCCGCAGGAAAGCAGAGAGGGCCAAATTGTCTGTGGCATTTGAAGAGGTTCCAGGAGGCAATGAGGACCAGCATAACTTTTCCCCGCTGGCACCTTTGCTGTGGCAGCAAAACCTGGACGTTTGTCTTTTTTGCTCCTGAGGCTGCCGAAAGCGAAAAAAGGTGCTTTTGAGGATGGAGTCCGCAGGAAAGCAGAGAGGGCCAAAGTGTCTGGGGCATTTGAAAGAGTTCCAGGAGGTAGTGAGAAACAGCATTACTTTTCCCCGCTGGCACCTTTGCTGTGGCAGCAAAACCTGGACGTTTGTCTTTTTTGCTCTGGAGGATGCCGAAAGCGAAAACAGGTGCTTTTGAGGATGGAGTCCGCAGGAAAGCAGAGAGGGCCAAATTGTCTGTGGCATTTGAAAGAGTTCCTGGAGGCAGTGAGAAACAGCATTACTTTTCCCGGCTGGCACCTTTGCTGTGGCAGCAAAACCTGGACGTTTGTCTTTTTTGCTCCTGAGGTTGCCGAAAGCGAAAACAGGTGCTTTTGAGGATGGAGTCCGCAGGAAAGCAGAGAGTGCCAAATTGTCTGTGGCATTTGAAGAGGTTCCAGGAGGCAATGAGAACCAGCATTACTTTTCCCCGATGGCACCTTTGCTGTGGCAGCAAAAGCTGGACGTTTGTCTTTTTTGCTCCTGAGGATGCCGAAAGCGAAAACAGGTGCTTTTGAGGATGGAGTCCGCAGGAAAGCAGAGAGGGCCAAATTGTCTGTGGCATTTGAAGAGGTTCCAGGAGGCAATGAGGACCAGCATCACTTTTCCCCGCTGGCACCTTTGCTGTGGCAGCAAAACCTGGACGTTTGTCCTTTTTGCTCCTGAGGTTGCCGAAAGCGAAAACAGGTACTTTTGAGGATGGAGTCCGCAGGAAAGCAGAGAGGGCCAAATTGTCTGTGGCATTTGAAGAGGTTCCAGGACGCAGTGAGAACCAGCATTACTTTTCCTAGCTGGCACCTTTGCTGTGGCAGCAAAAGCTGGACGTTTTTCTTTTTTGCTCCTGAGGTTGCCTAAAGCGAAAACAGGTGCTTTTGAGGATGGAGTCCGCAGGAAAGCAGAGAGTGCCAAATTGTCTGTGGCATTTGAAAGGGTTCCAGGAGGCAGTGAGAACCAGCATTACTTTTCCCCGCTGGCACCTTTGCCGTGGCAGCAAAAGCTGGACGTTTGTCTTTTTTGCTCCGGAGGCTGCCGAAAGCGAAAACAGGTGCTTTTGAGGATGGAGTCCGCAGGAAAGCAGAGAGGGCCAAATTGTCTGTGGCATTTGAAGAGGTTCCAGGAGGCAATGAGGACCAGCATTACTTTTCCCCGCTGGCACCTTTGCTGTGGCAGCAAAAGCTGGACGTTTGTCTTTTTTGCTCCTGAGGCTGCCGAAAGCGAAAACAGGTGCTTTTGAGGATGGAGTCCGCAGGAAAGCAGAGAGGGCCAAATTGTCTGGGGCATTTGAAAGAGTTCCAGGAGGCAGTGAGAACCAGCATTACTTTTCCCGGCTGGCACCTTTGCTGTGGCAGCAAAAGCTGGACGTTTGTCTTTTTTGCTCCGGAGGCTGCCGAAAGCGAAAACAGGTGCTTTTGAGGATGCAGTCCGCAGGAAAACAGAGAGGGCCAAATTGTCTGGGGCATTTGAAAGAGTTCCAGGAGGCAGTGAGAACCAGCATTACTTTTGCCCGCTGGCACCTTTGCTGTGGCAGCAAAAGCTGGACGTTTGTCTTTTTTGCTCCGGAGGCTGCCGAAAGCGAAAACAGGTGCTTTTGAGGATGGAGTCCGCAGGAAAGCAGAGAGGGCCAAATTGTCTGTGGCATTTGAAAGAGTTCCAGGAGGCAGTGAGAACCAGCATTACTTTTCCCGGATGGCACCTTTGCTGTGGCAGCAAAAGCTGGACGTTTGTCTTTTTTGCTCCGGAGGCTGCCGAAAGCGAAAACAGGTGCTTTTGAGGATGGAGTCCGCAGGAAAGCAGAGAGGGCCAAATTGTCTGGGGCATTTGAAAGGGTTCCAGGAGGCAGTGAGAACCAGCATTACTTTTGCCCGCTGGCACCTTTGCTGTGGCAGCAAAAGCTGGACGTTTGTCTTTTTTGCTCCTGAGGTTGCCGAAAGCGAAAACAGGTGCTTTTGAGGATGGAGTCCGCAGGAAAGCAGAGAGGGCCAAATTGTCTGGGGCATTTGAAGAGGTTCCAGGAGGCAGTGAGAACCAGCATTACTTTTGCCCGCTGGCACCTTTGCTGTGGCAGGAAAACCTGGACGTTTGTCTTTTTTGCTCCGGAGGTTGCCGAAAGCGAAAACAGGTGCTTTTGAGGATGGAGTCCGCAGGAAAGCAGAGAGGGCCAAATTGTCTGTGGCATTTGAAGAGGTTCCAGGAGGCAATGAGAACCAGCATCACTTTTCCCCGCTGGCACCTTTGCTGTGGCAGCAAAACCTGGACGTTTGTCTTTTTTGCTCCGGAGGCTGCCGAAAGCGAAAACAGGTGCTTTTGAGGATGGAGTCCGCAGGAAAGCAGAGAGGGCCAAATTGTCTGGGGCATTTGAAAGGGTTCCAGGAGGCAGTGAGAACCAGCATTACTTTTGCCCGATGGCACCTTTGCTGTTGCAGGAGAACCTGGACGTTTGTCTTTTTTACTCCTGAGGTTTCTGAAAGCGAAAACAGGTGCTCTTGAGCATGGAGTCCGCAGGAAAGCAGAGAGGGCCAAATTGTCTGTGGCATTTGAAGAGGTTCCAGGAGGCAATGAGGACCAGCATAACTTTTCCCCGCTGGCACCTTTGCTGTTGCAGCAAAACCTGGACGTTTGTCTTTTTTGCTCTGGAGGCTGCCGAAAGCGAAAACAGGTGCTTTTGAGGATGCAGTCCGCAGGAAAGCAGAGAGGGCCAAATTGTCTGGGGCATTTGAAAGAGTTCCAGGAGGCACTGAGAACCAGCATTACTTTTCCCCGCTGGCACCTTTGCTGTGGCAGCAAAACCAGGACGTTTGTCTTTTTTGCTCTGGAGGCTGCCGAAAGCGAAAACAGGTGCTTTTGAGGATGGAGTCCGCAGGAAAGCAGAGAGGGCCAAATTGTCTGTGGCATTTGAAAGGGTTCCAGGAGGCAGTGAGAACCAGCATTACTTTTCGCCGCTGGCACCTTTGCTGTGGCTGCAAAATTGGACGTTTGTCTTTTTTGCTCTGGAGGATGCCGAAAGCGAAAACAGGTTCTTTTGAGGATGGAGTCCGCAGGAAAGCAGAGAGGGCCAAATTGTCTGGGGCATTTGAAAGAGTTCCAGGAGGCAGTGAGAACCAGCATTACTTTTCCCGTCTGGCACCTTTGCTGTGGCAGCAAAACCTGGACGTTTCTCTTTTTTGCTCCGTAGGTTGCCGAAAGCGAAAACAGGTGCTTTTGAGGATGGAGTCCGCAGGAAAGCAGAGAGGGCCAAATTGTCTGTGGCATTTGAAGAGGTTCCAGGAGGCAATGAGGACCAGCATCACTTTTCCCCGCTGGCACCTTTGCTGTGGCAGCAAAAGCTGGACGTTTGTCTTTTTTGCTCCTGAGGATGCCGAAAGCGAAAACAGGTGCTTTTGAGGATGGAGTCCGCAGAAAAGCAGAGAGGGCCAAATTGTCTGTGGCATTTGAAGAGGTTCCAGGACGCAGTGAGAACCAGCATTACTTTTCCCCGCTGGCACCTTTGCTGTGGCAGCAAAAGCTGGACGTTTGTCTTTTTTGCTCCTGAGGTTGCCGAAAGCGAAAACAGGTGCTTTTGAGGATGGAGTCCGCAGTAAAGCAGAGAGGGCCAAATTGTCTGTGGCATTTGATAAGGTTCCAGGAGGCAATGAGGACCAGCATTACTTTTCCCCGCTGGCACCTTTGCTGTGGCAGCAAAAGCTGGACGTTTGTCTTTTTTGCTCCGGAGGCTGCCGAAAGCGAAAACAGGTGCTTGTGAGGATGGAGTCCGCAGGAAAGCAGAGAGGGCCAAATAGTCTGGGGCATTTGAAAGGGTTCCAGGAGGCAGTGAGAACCAGCATTACTTTTCCCGGCTGGCACCTTTGCTGTGGCAGCAAAAGCTGGACGTTTGTCTTTTTTGCTCTGGAGGCTTGCGAAAGCGAAAACAGGTGCTTTTGAGGATGGAGTCCGCAGGAAAGCAGAGAGGGCCAAATTGTCTGGGGCATTTGAAGAGGTTGAGGAGGCAATGAGGACCAGCATTACTTTTCCCGGCTGGCACCTTTGCTGTGGCAGCAAAACCTGGACGTTTGTCTTTTTTGCTCCGGAGGCTGCCGAAAGCGAAAACAGGTGCTTTTGAGGATGGAGTCCGCAGGAAAGCAGAGAGGGCCAAATTGTCTGTGGCATTTGAAAGGGTTCCAGGAGGCAGTGAGAACCAGCATTACTTTTGCCCGCTGGCACCTTTGCTGTGGCAGGAAAACCTGGACGTTTGTCTTTTATCTCCTGAGGTTTCCGAAAGCGAAAACAGGTGCTTTTGAGGATGGAGTCCGCAGGAAAGCAGAGAGGGCCAAATTGTCTGTGGCATTTGAAGAGGTTCCAGGAGGTAATGAGGACCAGCATAACTTTTCCCCGCTGGCACCTTTGCTGTGGCAGCAAAACCTGGACGTTTGCTATTTTTGCTCCGGAGGCTGCCGAAAGCGAAAACAGGTGCTTTTGAGGATGGAGTCCGCAGGAAAGCAGAGAGGGCCAAATTGTCTGGGGCATTTGAAAGAGTTCTAGGAGGTAGTGAGAACCAGCATTACTTTTCCCCGCTGGCACCTTTGCTGTGGCAGCAAAAGCTGGACGTTTGTCTTTTTTGCTCTGGAGGCTGCCGAAAGCGAAAACAGGTGCTTTTGAGGATGGAGTCCGCAGGAAAGCAGAGAGGGCCAAATTGTCTGGGGCATTTGAAAGAGTTCCAGGAGGCAGTGAGAACCAGCATTACTTTTCCCGGCTGGCACCTTTGCTGTGGCAGCAAAACCTGGACGTTTGTCTTTTTTGCTCCTGAGGTTGCCGAAAGCGAAAACAGGTGCTTTTGAGGATGGAGTCCGCAGGAAAGCAGAGAGGGCCAAATTGTCTGTGGCATTTGAAGAGGTTCCAGGAGGCAATGAGGACCAGCATTACTTTTCCCCGATGGCACCTTTGCTGTGGCAGCAAAAGCTGGACTTTTGTCTTTTTTGCTCCTGAGGATGCCGAAAGCGAAAACAGGTGCTTTTGAGGATGGAGTCCGCAGGAAAGCAGAGAGTGCCAAATTGTCTGTGGCATTTGAAGAGGTTCCAGGAGGCAATGAGGACCAGCATCACTTTTCCCCGCTGGCACCTTTGCTGTGGCAGCAAAACCTGGACGTTTGTCCTTTTTGCTCCTGAGGTTGCCGAAAGCGAAAACAGGTACTTTTGAGGATGGAGTCCGCAGGAAAGCAGAGAGGGCCAAATTGTCTGTGGCATTTGAAGAGGTTCCAGGACGCAGTGAGAGCCAGCATTACTTTTTTTAGCTGGCACCTTTGCTGTGGCAGCAAAAGCTGGACGTTTTTCTTTTTTGCTCCTGAGGTTGCCTAAAGCGAAAACAGGTGCTTTTGAGGATGGAGTCCGCAGGAAAGCAGAGAGGGCCAAATGGTCTGGGGCATTTGAAGGGGTTCCAGGAGGCAGTGAGAACCAGCATTACTTTTCCCGGCTGGCACCTTTGCTGTGGCAGCAAAAGCTGGACGTTTGTCTTTTTTGCTCCTGAGGCTGCCGAAAGCGAAAACAGGTGCTTTTGAGGATGCAGTCCGCAGGAAAGCAGAGAGGGCCAAATTGTCTGTGGCATTTGAAAGAGTTCCAGGAGGCAGTGAGAACCAGCATTACTTTTGCCCGCTGGCACCTTTGCTGTGGCAGGAAAACCTGGACGTTTTTCTTTTTTGCTCCGGAGGCTGCCGAAAGCGAAAACAGGTGCTTTTGAGGATGGAGTCCGCAGGAAAGCAGAGAGGGCCAAATTGTCTGTGGCATTTGAAAGAGTTCCAGGAGGCAGTGAGAACCAGCATTACTTTTCCCGGCTGGCACCTTTGCTGTGGCAGCAAAAGCTGGACGTTTGTCTTTTTTGCTCCGGAGGCTGCCGAAAGCGAAAACACGTGCTTTTGAGGATGGAGTCCGCAGGAAAGCAGAGAGGGCCAAATTGTCTGGGGCATTTGAAAGGGTTCCAGGAGGCAGTGAGAACCAGCATTACTTTTGCCCGCTGGCACCTTTGCTGTGGCAGGAAAACCTGGACGTTTGTCTTTTTTGCTCCTGAGGTTGCCGAAAGCGAAAACAGGTGCTTTTGAGGATGGAGTCCGCAGGAAAGCAGAGAGGGCCAAATTGTCTGTGGCATTTGAAGAGGTTCCAGGAGGCAGTGAGAACCAGCATTACTTTTCCCGGCTGGCACCTTTGCTGTGGCAGGAAAACCTGGACGTTTGTCTTTTTTGCTCCTGAGGTTGCCGAAAGCGAAAACAGGTGCTTTTGAGGATGGAGTCCGCAGGAAAGCAGAGAGGGCCAAATTGTCTGGGGCATTTGAAGAGGTTCCAGGAGGCAATGAGGACCAGCATCACTTTTCCCCGCTGGCACCTTTGCTGTGGCAGCAAAAGCTGGACGTTTATCTTTTTTGCTCCGGAGGCTGCCGAAAGTGAAAACAGGTGCTTTTGAGGATGGAGTCCGCAGTAAAGCAGAGAGGGCCAAATTGTCTGGGGCATTTGAAAGGGTTCCAGGAGGCAGTGAGAACCAGCATTACTTTTGCCCGATGGCACCTTTGCTGTGGCAGGAAAACATGGACGTTTGTCTTTTTTGCTCCTGAGGTTTCCGAAAGCGAAAACAGGTGCTTTTGAGCATGGAGTCCGCAGGAAAGCAGAGAGGGCCAAATTGTCTGTGGCATTTGAAGAGGTTCCAGGAGGCAATGACGACCAGCATAACTTTTCCCCGCTGGCACCTTTGCTGTGGCAGCAAAACCAGGACGTTTGTCTTTTTTGCTCCGGAGGCTGCCGAAAGCGAAAACAGGTGCTTTTGAGGATGCAGTCCGCAGGAAAGCAGAGAGGGCCAAATTGTCTGGGGCATTTGAAAGAGTTCCAGGAGGCAGTGAGAACCAGCATTACTTTTCCCCGCTGGCACCTTTGCTGTGGCAGCAAAAGCTGGACGTTTGTCTTTTTTGCTCTGGAGGCTGCCGAAAGCGAAAACAGGTGCTTTTGAGGATGGAGTCCGCAGGAAAGCAGAGAGGGCCAAATTGTCTGGGGCATTTGAAAGAGTTCCAGGAGGCAGTGAGAACCAGCATTACTTTTCCCGGCTGGCACCTTTGCTGTGGCAGCAAAACCTGGACGTTTGTCTTTTTTGCTCCGGAGGTTGCCGAAAGCGAAAACAGGTGCTTTTGAGGATGGAGTCCGCAGGAAAGCAGAGAGGGCCAAATTGTCTGGGGCATTTGAAGAGGTTCCAGGAGGCAATGAGGACCAGCATTACTTTTCCCCGCTGGCACCTTTGCTGTGGCAGCAAAAGCTGGACGTTTGTCTTTTTTGCTCTGGAGGCTGCCGAAAGCGAAAACAGGTGCTTTTGAGGATGGAGTCCGCAGAAAAGCAGAGAGGGCCAACTTGTCTGTGGCATTTGAAGAGGTTCCAGGAGGCAATGAGGACCAGCATTACTTTTCCCCGATGGCACCTTTGCTGTGGCAGCAAAAGCTGGACGTTTGTCTTTTTACCACCGGAGGGCGCCGAAAGTGAAAAAGGCGCTTTTGAGGATAGAGTCCGCAGGAAAGCAGAGAGGGCCAAATAGTCTGGGGCATTTGAAGGGGTTCCAGGAGGCAGTGAGAACCAGCATTACTTTTCGCCGCTGGCACCTTTGCTGTGGCTGCAAAATTGGACGTTTGTCTTTTTTGCTCTGGAGGATGCCGAAAGCGAAAACAGGTTCTTTTGAGGATGGAGTCCGCAGGAAAGCAGAGAGGGCCAAATTGTCTGGGGCATTTGAAAGAGTTCCAGGAGGCAGTGAGAACCAGCATTACTTTTCCCGGCTGGCACCTTTGCTGTGGCAGCAAAACCTGGACGTTTGTCTTTTTTGCTCCGTAGGTTGCCGAAAGCGAAAACAGGTGCTTTTGAGGATGGAGTCCGCAGGAAAGCAGAGAGGGCCAAATTGTCTGTGGCATTTGAAAGGGTTCCAGGAGGCAGTGAGAACCAGCATTACTTTTGCCCGCTGGCACCTTTGCTGTGGCAGGAAAACCTGGACGTTTGTCTTTTTTGCTCCTGTGGTTTCCGAAAGCGAAAACAGGTGCTTTTGAGGATGGAGTCCGCAGGAAAGCAGAGAGGGCCAAATTGTCTGTGGCATTTGAAGAGGTTCCAGGAGGCAATGAGGACCAGCATAACTTTTCCCCGCTGGCACCTTTGCTGTGGCAGCAAAAGCTGGACGTTTGTCTTTTTTGCTCTGGAGGCTGCCGAAAGCGAAAACAGGTGCTTTTGAGGATGGAGTCTGCAGGAAAGCAGAGAGGGCCAAATTGTCTGGGGCATTTGAAAGAGTTCCAGGAGGTAGTGAGAACCAGCATTACTTTTCCCCGCTGGCACCTTTGCTGTGGCAGCAAAAGCTGGACGTTTGTCTTTTTTGCTCCTGAGGATGCCGAAAGCGAAAACAGGTGCTTTTGAGGATGGAGTCCGCAGGAAAGCAGAGAGGGCCAAATTTTCTGGGGCATTTGAAAGGGTTCCAGGAGGCAGTGAGAACCAGCATTACTTTTGCCCGCTGGCACCTTTGCTGTGGCAGGAAAACCTGGACGTTTATCTTTTCTGCTCCTGAGGTTGCCGAAAGCGAAAACAGGTGCTTTTGAGGATGGAGTCCGCAGGAAAGCAGAGAGGGCCAAATTGTCTGTGGCATTTGAAGAGGTTCCAGGAGGCAATGAGGACCAGCATCACTTTTCCCCGTTGGCACCTTTGCTGTGGCAGCAAAAGCTGGACGTTTGTCTTTTTTGCTCCTGAGGTTGCCGAAAGCGAAAACAGGTGCTTTTGAGGATGGAGTCCGCAGGAAAGCAGAGAGGGCCAAATTGTCTGTGGCATTTGAAGAGGTTCCAAGAGGCAATGAGGACCAGCATTACTTTTCCCGGCTGGCACCTTTGCTGTGGCAGGAAAACCTGGACGTTTGTCTTTTTTGCTCCTGAGGTTGCCGAAAGCGAAAACAGGTGCTTTTGAGGATGGAGTCCGCAGGAAAGCAGAGAGGGCCAAATTGTCTGGGGCATTTGAAAGAGTTCCAGGAGGTAGTGAGAACCAGCATTACTTTTCCCCGCTGGCACCTTTGCTGTGGCAGCAAAACCTGGACGTTTGTCTTTTTTGCTCTGGAGGCTGCCGAAAGCGAAAACAGGTGCTTTTGAGGATGGAGTCCGCAGGAAAGCAGAGAGGGCCAAATTGTCTGGGGCATTTGAAAGAGTTCCAGGAGGCAGTGAGAACCAGCATTACTTTTGCCCGCTGGCACCTTTGCTGTGGCAGCAAAACCTGGACGTTTGTCTTTTTTGCTCTGGAGGATGCCGAAAGCGAAAACAGGTTCTTTTGAGGATGGAGTCCGCAGGAAAGTAGAGAGGGCCAAATTGTCTGTGGCTTTTGAAGAGGTTCCAGGAGGCAGTGAGAACCAGCATTACTTTTCCCCGCTGGCACCTCTGCTGTGGCAGCAAAAGCTGAACGTTTGTCTTTTTTGCTCCGGAGGCTGCCGAAAGCGAAAACAGGTGCTTTTGAGGATGGAGTCCGCAGGAAAGCAGAGAGGGCCAAATTGTCTGTGGCATTTGAAAGAGTTCCAGGAGGCAGTGAGAACCAGCATTACTTTTCCTGGCTGGCACCTTTGCTGTGGCAGCAAAACCTGGACGTTTGTCTTTTTTGCTCCTGAGGTTGCCGAAAGCGAAAACAGGTGCTTTTGAGGATGGAGTCCGCAGGAAAGCAGAGAGGGCCAAATTGTCTGTGGCTTTTGAAGAGGTTCCAGGAGGCAATGAGGACCAGCATTACTTTTGCCCGCTGGCACCTTTGCTGTGGCAGCAAAAGCTGGACGTTTGTCTTTTTTGCTCTGGAGGCTGCCGAAAGCGAAAACAGGTGCTTTTGAGGATGGAGTCTGCAGGAAAGCAGAGAGGGCCAAATTGTCTGGGGCATTTGAAAGAGTTCCAGGAGGTAGTGAGAACCAGCATTACTTTTCCCCGCTGGCACCTTTGCTGTGGCAGCAAAAGCTGGACGTTTGTCTTTTTTGCTCCTGAGGATGCCGAAAGCGAAAACAGGTGCTTTTGAGGATGGAGTCCGCAGGAAAGCAGAGAGGGCCAAATTTTCTGGGGCATTTGAAAGGGTTCCAGGAGGCAGTGAGAACCAGCATTACTTTTGCCCGCTGGCACCTTTGCTGTGGCAGGAAAACCTGGACGTTTATCTTTTCTGCTCCTGAGGTTGCCGAAAGCGAAAACAGGTGCTTTTGAGGATGGAGTCCGCAGGAAAGCAGAGAGGGCCAAATTGTCTGTGGCATTTGAAGAGGTTCCAGGAGGCAATGAGGACCAGCATCACTTTTCCCCGTTGGCACCTTTGCTGTGGCAGCAAAAGCTGGACGTTTGTCTTTTTTGCTCCTGAGGTTGCCGAAAGCGAAAACAGGTGCTTTTGAGGATGGAGTCCGCAGGAAAGCAGAGAGGGCCAAATTGTCTGTGGCATTTAAAGAGGTTCCAAGAGGCAATGAGGACCAGCATTACTTTTCCCGGCTGGCACCTTTGCTGTGGCAGGAAAACCTGGACGTTTGTCTTTTTTGCTCCTGAGGTTGCCGAAAGCGAAAACAGGTGCTTTTGAGGATGGAGTCCGCAGGAAAGCAGAGAGGGCCAAATTGTCTGGGGCATTTGAAAGAGTTCCAGGAGGTAGTGAGAACCAGCATTACTTTTCCCCGCTGGCACCTTTGCTGTGGCAGCAAAACCTGGACGTTTGTCTTTTTTGCTCTGGAGGCTGCCGAAAGCGAAAACAGGTGCTTTTGAGGATGGAGTCCGCAGGAAAGCAGAGAGGGCCAAATTGTCTGGGGCATTTGAAAGAGTTCCAGGAGGCAGTGAGAACCAGCATTACTTTTGCCCGCTGGCACCTTTGCTGTGGCAGCAAAACCTGGACGTTTGTCTTTTTTGCTCTGGAGGATGCCGAAAGCGAAAACAGGTTCTTTTGAGGATGGAGTCCGCAGGAAAGTAGAGAGGGCCAAATTGTCTGTGGCTTTTGAAGAGGTTCCAGGAGGCAGTGAGAACCAGCATTACTTTTCCCCGCTGGCACCTCTGCTGTGGCAGCAAAAGCTGAACGTTTGTCTTTTTTGCTCCGGAGGGTGCCGAAAGCGAAAACAGGTGCTTTTGAGGATGGAGTCCGCAGGAAAGCAGAGAGGGCCAAATTGTCTGTGGCATTTGAAAGAGTTCCAGGAGGCAGTGAGAACCAGCATTACTTTTCCTGGCTGGCACCTTTGCTGTGGCAGCAAAACCTGGACGTTTGTCTTTTTTGCTCCGGAGGTTGCCGAAAGCGAAAACAGGTGCTTTTGAGGATGGAGTCCGCAGGAAAGCAGAGAGGGCCAAATTGTCTGTGGCTTTTGAAGAGGTTCCAGGAGGCAATGAGGACCAGCATTACTTTTGCCCGCTGGCACCTTTGCTGTGGCAGCAAAAGCTGGACGTTTGTCTTTTTTGCTCTGGAGGCTGCCGAAAGCGAAAACAGGTGCTTTTGAGGATGGAGTCCGCAGGAAAGCAGAGAGGGCCAAATTGTCTGGGGCATTTGAAAGGGTTCCAGGAGGCAGTGAGAACCAGCATTACTTTTGCCTGATGGCACCTTTGCTGTGGCAGGAAAACCTGGACGTTTGTCTTTTTTGCTCCGGAGGTTGCCGAAAGCGAAAACAGGTGCTTTTGAGGATGGAGTCCGCAGGAAAGCAGAGAGGGCCAAATTGTCTGTGGCATTTGAAGAGGTTCCAGGAGGCAATGAGGACCAGCATAACTTTTGCCCGCTGGCACCTTTGCTGTGGCAGCAAAACCTGGACGTTTGTCTTTTTTGCTCTGGAGGCTGCCGAAAGCGAAAACAGGTGCTTTTGAGGATGGAGTCCGCAGGAAAGCAGAGAGGGCCAAATTGTCTGGGGCATTTGAAAGAGTTCCAGGAGGCAGTGAGAACCAGCATTACTTTTGCCCGCTGGCACCTTTGCTGTGGCAGCAAAAGCTGGACGTTTGTCTTTTTTGCTCTGGAGGCTGCCGAAAGCGAAAACAGGTGCTTTTGAGGATGGAGTCCGCAGGAAAGCAGAGAGGGCCAAATTGTCTGGGGCATTTGAAAGAGTTCCAGGAGGCAGTGAGAACCAGCATTACTTTTCCCGGCTGGAACCTTTGCTGTGGCAGCAAAAGCTGGACGTTTGTCTTTTTTGCTCCGGAGGCTGCCGAAAGCGAAAACAGGTGCTTTTGAGGATGGAGTCCGCAGGAAAGCAGAGAGGGCCAAATTGTCTGTGGCATTTGAAGAGGTTCCAGGAGGCAGTGAGAACCAGCATTACTTTTCCTCGCTGGCACCTTTGCTGTGGCAGCAAAAGCTGGACGTTTGTCTTTTTTGCTCTGGAGGCTGCCGACAGCGAAAACAGGTGCTTTTGAGGATGGAGTCCGCAGAAAAGCAGAGAGTGCCAAATTGTCTGTGGCATTTGAAGAGGTTCCAGGAGGCAATGAGGAGGACCAGCATTACTTTTCCCCGATGGCACCTTTGCTGTGGCAGCAAAAGCTGGACGTTTGTCTTTTTACCACCGGAGGGCGCCGAAAGTGAAAAAAGGCGCTTTTGAGGATAGAGTCCGCAGGAAAGCAGAGAGGGCCAAATGGTCTGGGGCATTTGAAGGGGTTCCAGGAGGCAGTGAGAACCAGCATTACTTTTCGCCGCTGGCACCTTTGCTGTGGCTGCAAAATTGGACGTTTGTCTTTTTTGCTCTGGAGGATGCCGAAAGCGAAAACAGGTGCTTTTGAGGATGGAGTCCGCAGGAAAGCAGAGAGGGCCAAATTGTCTGTGGCATTTGAAAGAGTTCCAGGAGGCAGTGAGAACCAGCATTACTTTTCCCGGCTGGCACCTTTGCTGTGGCAGCAAAACCTGGACGTTTGTCTTTTTTGCTCCGGAGGTTGCCGAAAGCGAAAACAGGTGCTTTTGAGGATGGAGTCCGCAGGAAAGCAGAGAGGGCCAAATTGTCTGTGGCATTTGAAAGGGTTCCAGGAGGCAGTGAGAACCAGCATTACTTTTGCCCGCCGGCACCTTTTGCTGTGGCAGCAAAAGCTGGACGTTTGTCTTTTTTGCTCCTGAGGTTGCCGAAAGCCGAAAACAGGTGCTTTTGAGGATGGAGTCCGCAGGAAAGCAGAGAGGGCCAAATTGTCTGTGGCATTTGAAGAGGTTCCAGGAGGCAATGAGGACCAGCATTACTTTTCCCCGCTGGCACCTTTGCTGTGGCAGCAAAACCTGGACGTTTGTCTTTTTGCTCTGGAGGTTGCCGAAAGCGAAAACAGGTTCTTTTGAGGATGGAGTCCGCAGGAAAGCAGAGAGGGCCAAATTGTCTGGGGCATTTGAAAGAGTTCCAGGAGGTAGTGAGAACCAGCATTACTTTTCCCCGCTGGCACCTTTGCTGTGGCAGCAAAAGCTGGACGTTTGTCTTTTTTGCTCTGGAGGTTTCCGAAAGCGAAAACAGGTGCTTTTGAGGATGGAGTCCGCAGGAAAGCAGAGAGGGCCAAATTGTCTGTGGCATTTGAAGAGGTTCCAGGAGGCAGTGAGAACCAGCATTACTTTTCCCCGCTGGCACCTTTGCTGTGGCAGGAAAACCTGGACGTTTCTCTTTTTTGCTCCTGAGGTTGCCGAAAGCGAAAACAGGTGCTTTTGAGGATGGAGTCCGCAGGAAAGCAGAGAGGGCCAAATTGTCTGTGGCATTTGAAGAGGTTCCAGGAGGCAATGAGGACCAGCATTACTTTTTCCTAGCTGGAACCTTTGCTGTGGCAGCAAAAGCTGGACGTTTGTCTTTTTTGCTCCTGAGGTTGCCGAAAGCGAAAACAGGTGCTTTTGAGGATGGAGTCCGCAGGAAAGCAGAGAGGGCCAAATTGTCTGGGGCATTTGAAAGAGTTCCAGGAGGTAGTGAGAACCAGCATTACTTTTCCCCGCTGGCACCTTTGCTGTGGCAGCAAAACCTGGACGTTTGTCTTTTTTGCTCTGGAGGCTGCCGAAAGCGAAAACAGGTGCTTTTGAGGATGGAGTCCGCAGGAAAGCAGAGAGGGCCAAATTGTCTGTGGCATTTGAAGAGGTGCCAGGAGGCAATGAGGACCAGCATTACTTTTCCCCGCTGGCACCTCTGCTGTAGCAGCAAAAGCTGGACGTTTGTCTTTTTACCATCGGAGGGCGCCAAAAGTGAAAAAAGGCGCTTTTGAGGATAGAGTCCGCAGGAAAGCAGAGAGGGCCAAATTGTCTGTGGCATTTGAAGAGGTTCCAGGAGGCAATGAGGAGGACCAGCATTACTTTTCCCCGATGGCACCTTTGCTGTGGCAGCAAAAGCTGGACGTTTGTCTTTTTACCACCGGAGGGCGCCGAAAGTGAAAAAAGGCGCTTTTGAGGATAGAGTCCGCAGGAAAGCAGAGAGGGCCAAATGGTCTGGGGCATTTGAAGGGGTTCCAGGAGGCAGTGAGAACCAGCATTACTTTTCGCCGCTGGCACCTTTGCTGTGGCTGCAAAATTGGACGTTTGTCTTTTTTGCTCTGGAGGATGCCGAAAGCGAAAACAGGTGCTTTTGAGGATGGAGTCCGCAGGAAAGCAGAGAGGGCTAAATTGTCTGTGGCATTTGAAAGAGTTCCAGGAGGCAGTGAGAACCAGCATTACTTTTCCCGGCTGGCACCTTTGCTGTGGCAGCAAAACCTGGACGTTTGTCTTTTTTGCTCCGGAGGTTGCCGAAAGCGAAAACAGGTGCTTTTGAGGATGGAGTCCGCAGGAAAGCAGAGAGGGCCAAATTGTCTGTGGCATTTGAAAGGGTTCCAGGAGGCAGTGAGAACCAGCATTACTTTTGCCCGCCGGCACCTTTGCTGTGGCAGGGAAAACCTGGACGTTTGTCCTTTTTTGCTCCTGAGGTTGCCGAAAGCGAAAAACAGGTGAGGATGGAGTCCGCAGGAAAGCAGAGAGGGCCAAATTGTCTGTGGCATTTGAAGAGGTTCCAGGAGGCAATGAGGACCAGCATTACTTTTCCCCGCTGGCACCTTTGCTGTGGCAGGAAAACCTGGACGTTTCTCTTTTTTGCTCCTGAGGTTGCCGAAAGCGAAAACAGGTGCTTTTGAGGATGGAGTCCGCAGGAAAGCAGAGAGGGCCAAATTGTCTGGGGCATTTGAAAGAGTTCCAGGAGGCAGTGAGAACCAGCATTACTTTTCCCCGCTGGCACCTTTGCTGTGGCAGCAAAAGCTGGACGTTTGTCTTTTTTGCTCCGGAGGTTGCCGAAAGCGAAAACAGGTGCTTTTGAGGATGGAGTCCGCAGGAAAGCAGAGAGGGCCAAATTGTCTGGGGCATTTGAAGAGGTTCCAGGAGGCAATGAGGACCAGCATTACTTTTCCCCGCTGGCACCTTTGCTGTGGCAGCAAAAGCTGGACGTTTGTCTTTTTTGCTCTGGAGGCTGCCGAAAGCGAAAACAGGTGCTTTTGAGGATGGAGTCCGCAGAAAAGCAGAGAGGGCCAAATTGTCTGTGGCATTTGAAGAGGTGCCAGGAGGCAATGAGGACCAGCATTACTTTTCCCCGCTGGCACCTCTGCTGTAGCAGCAAAAGCTGGACGTTTGCCTTTTACCACCGGAGGGCGCCGAAAGTGAAAAAAGGCGCTTTTGAGGATAGAGTCCGCAGGAAAGCAGAGAGGGCCAAATTGTCTGTGGCATTTGAAGAGGTTCCAGGAGGCAATGAGGAGGACCAGCATTACTTTTCCCCGATGGCACCTTTGCTGTGGCAGCAAAAGCTGGACGTTTGTCTTTTTACCACCGGAGGGCGCCGAAAGTGAAAAAAGGCGCTTTTGAGGATAGAGTCCGCAGGAAAGCAGAGAGGGCCAAATGGTCTGGGGCATTTGAAGGGGTTCCAGGAGGCAGTGAGAACCAGCATTACTTTTCGCCGCTGGCACCTTTGCTGTGGCTGCAAAATTGGACGTTTGTCTTTTTTGCTCTGGAGGATGCCGAAAGCGAAAACAGATGCTTTTGAGGATGGAGTCCGCAGGAAAGCAGAGAGGGCCAAATTGTCTGTGGCATTTGAAAGAGTTCCAGGAGGCAGTGAGAACCAGCATTACTTTTCCCGGCTGGCACCTTTGCTGTGGCAGCAAAACCTGGACGTTTGTCTTTTTTGCTCCGGAGGTTGCCGAAAGCGAAAACAGGTTCTTTTGAGGATGGAGTCCGCAGGAAAGCAGAGAGGGCCAAATTGTCTGTGGCATTTGAAAGGGTTCCAGGAGGCAGTGAGAACCAGCATTACTTTTGCCCGCCGGCACCTTTGCTGTGGCAGGAAAACCTGGACGTTTGTCTTTTTTGCTCCTGAGGTTGCCGAAAGCGAAAACAGGTGCTTTTGAGGATGGAGTCCGCAGGAAAGCAGAGAGGGCCAAATTGTCTGTGGCATTTGAAGAGGTTCCAGGAGGCAATGAGGACCAGCATTACTTTTCCCCGCTGGCACCTTTGCTGTGGCAGCAAAACCTGGACGTTTGTCTTTTTTGCTCTGGAGGTTGCCGAAAGCGAAAACAGGTTCTTTTGAGGATGGAGTCCGCAGGAAAGCAGAGAGGGCCAAATTGTCTGTGGCATTTGAAGAGGTTCCAGGAGGCAATGGGGACCAGCATTACTTTTCCCCGATGGCACCTTTGCTGTGGCAGCAAAAGCTGGACGTTTGTCTTTTTTGCTCCTGAGGTTGCCTAAAGCGAAAACAGGTGCTTTTGAGGATGGAGTCCGCAGGAAAGCAGAGAGGGCCAAATTGTCTGGGGCATTTGAAAGAGTTCCAGGAGGTAGTGAGAACCAGCATTACTTTTCCCCGCTGGCACCTTTGCTGTGGCAGCAAAAGCTGGACGTTTGTCTTTTTTGCTCTGGAGGTTTCCGAAAGCGAAAACAGGTGCTTTTGAGGATGGAGTCCGCAGGAAAGCAGAGAGGGCCAAATTGTCTGGGGCATTTGAAAGGGTTCCAGGAGGCAGTGAGAACCAGCATTACTTTTCCCCGCTGGCACCTTTGCTGTGGCAGGAAAACCTGGACGTTTCTCTTTTTTGCTCCTGAGGTTGCCGAAAGCGAAAACAGGTGCTTTTGAGGATGGAGTCCGCAGGAAAGCAGAGAGGGCCAAATTGTCTGTGGCATTTGAAGAGGTTCCAGGAGGCAATGAGGACCAGCATTACTTTTCCTAGCTGGCACCTTTGCTGTGGCAGCAAAAGCTGGACGTTTGTCTTTTTTGCTCCGGAGGTTGCCGAAAGTGAAAACAGGTGCTTTTGAGGATGGAGTCCGCAGGAAAGCAGAGAAGGCAAAATTGTCTGGGGCATTTGAAAGAGTTCCAGGAGGTAGTGAGAACCAGCATTACTTTTCCCCGCTGGCACCTTTGCTGTGGCAGCAAAACCTGGCCGTTTGTCTTTTTTGCTCTGGAGGCTGCCGAAAGCGAAAACAGGTGCTTTTGAGGATGGAGTCCGCAGGAAAGCAGAGAGGGCCAAATTGTCTGGGGCATTTGAAAGAGTTCCAGGAGGCAGTGAGAACCAGCATTACTTTTGCCCGCTGGCACCTTTGCTGTGGCAGCAAAAGCTGGACGTTTGTCTTTTTTGCTCTGGAGGTTGCCGAAAGCGAAAACAGGTGCTTTTGAGGATGGAGTCCGCAGGAAAGCAGAGAGGGCCAAATTGTCTGGGGCATTTGAAGAGGTTCCAGGAGGCAATGAGGACCAGCATTACTTTTCCCCGCTGGCACCTTTGCTGTGGCAGCAAAAGCTGGACGTTTGTCTTTTTTGCTCTGGAGGCTGCCGAAAGCGAAAACAGGTGCTTTTGAGGATGGAGTCCGCAGAAAAGCAGAGAGGGCCAAATTGTCTGTGGCATTTGAAGAGGTGCCAGGAGGCAATGAGGACCAGCATTACTTTTCCCCGCTGGCACCTCTGCTGTAGCAGCAAAAGCTGGACGTTTGTCTTTTTACCACCGGAGGGCGCCGAAATTGAAAACAGGTGCTTTTGAGGATGGAGTCCGCAGGAAAGCAGAGAGGGCCAAATGGTCTGGGGCATTTGAAGGGGTTCCAGGAGGCAGTGAGAACCAGCATTACTTTTCGCCGCTGGCACCTTTGCTGTGGCTGCAAAAGCTGGACGTTTGTCTTTTTTGCTCTGGAGGATGCCGAAAGCGAAAACAGGTTCTTTTGAGGATGGAGTCCGCAGGAAAGTAGAGAGGGCCAAATTGTCTGTGGCTTTTGAAGAGGTTCCAGGAGGCAGTGAGAACCAGCATTACTTTTCCCCGCTGGCACCTCTGCTGTGGCAGCAAAAGCTGAACGTTTGTCTTTTTTGCTCCTGAGGATGCCGAAAGCGAAAACAGGTGCTTTTGAGGATGGAGTCCGCAGGAAAGCAGAGAGGGCCAAATAGTCTGGGGCATTTGAAAGAGTTCCAGGAGGCAGTGAGAACCAGCATTACTTTTCCCCGCTGGCACCTTTGCTGTGGCAGCAAAAGCTGGACGTTTGTCTTTTTTGCTCCGGAGGCTGCCGAAAGCGAAAACAGGTGCTTTTGAGGATGGAGTCCGCAGGAAAGCAGAGAGGGCCAAATTGTCTGTGGCATTTGAAAGAGTTCCAGGAGGCAGTGAGAACCAGCATTACTTTTCCTGGCTGGCACCTTTGCTGTGGCAGCAAAACCTGGACGTTTGTCTTTTTTGCTCCGGAGGTTGCCGAAAGCGAAAACAGGTGCTTTTGAGGATGGAGTCCGCAGGAAAGCAGAGAGGGCCAAATTGTCTGTGGCTTTTGAAGAGGTTCCAGGAGGCAATGAGGAACAGCATTACTTTTCCCCGCTGGCACCTTTGCTGTGGCAGCAAAAGCTGGACGTTTGTCTTTTTTGCTCTGGAGGCTGCCGAAAGCGAAAACAGGTGCTTTTGAGGATGGAGTCCGCAGGAAAGCAGAGAGGGCCAAATTGTCTGTGGCATTTGAAGAGGTTCCAGGAGGCAATGAGGACCAGCATCACTTTTCCCCGCTGGCACCTTTGCTGTGGCAGCAAAAGCTGGACGTTTGTCTTTTTTGCTCTGGAGGCTGCCGAAAGCGAAAACAGGTGCTTTTGAGGATGGAGTCCGCAGGAAAGCAGAGAGGGCCAAATTGTCTGGGGCATTTGAAAGGGTTCCAGGAGGCAGTGAGAACCAGCATTACTTTTGCCTGATGGCACCTTTGCTGTGGCAGGAAAACCTGGACGTTTGTCTTTTTTGCTCCGGAGGTTGCCGAAAGCGAAAACAGGTGCTTTTGAGGATGGAGTCCGCAGGAAAGCAGAGAGGGCCAAATTGTCTGTGGCATTTGAAGAGGTTCCAGGAGGCAATGAGGACCAGCATAACTTTTGCCCGCTGGCACCTTTGCTGTGGCAGCAAAACCTGGACGTTTGTCTTTTTTGCTCTGGAGGCTGCCGAAAGCGAAAACAGGTGCTTTTGAGGATGGAGTCCGCAGGAAAGCAGAGAGGGCCAAATTGTCTGGGGCATTTGAAAGAGTTCCAGGAGGCAGTGAGAACCAGCATTACTTTTGCCCGCTGGCACCTTTGCTGTGGCAGCAAAAGCTGGACGTTTGTCTTTTTTGTTCTGGAGGCTGCCGAAAGCGAAAACAGGTGCTTTTGAGGATGGAGTCCGCAGGAAAGCAGAGAGGGCCAAATTGTCTGGGGCATTTGAAGAGGTTCCAGGAGGCAAGGAGAACCAGCATTACTTTTCCCGGATGGCACCTTTGCTGTGGCAGCAAAAGCTGGACGTTTGTCTTCTTTGCTCTGGAGGCTGCCGAAAGCGAAAACAGGTGCTTTTGAGGATGGAGTCCGCAGAAAAGCAGAGAGGGCCAAATTGTCTGTGGCATTTGAAGAGGTTCCAGGAGGCAATGAGGAGGACCAGCATTACTTTTCCCCGCTGGCACCTTTGCTGTGGCAGCAAAAGCTGGACGTTTGTCTTTTTTGCTCTGGAGGTTGCCGAAAGCGAAAACAGGTGCTTTTGAGGATGGAGTCCGCAGGAAAGCAGAGAGGGCCAAATTGTCTGTGGCATTTGAAGAGGTTCCAGGAGGCAATGGGGACCAGCATTACTTTTCCTCGATGGCACCTTTGCTGTGGCAGCAAAAGCTGGACGTTTGTCTTTTTTGCTCCTGAGGTTGCCTAAAGCGAAAACAGGTGCTTTTGAGGATGGAGTCCGCAGGAAAGCAGAGAGGGCCAAATTGTCTGGGGCATTTGAAAGAGTTCCAGGAGGTAGTGAGAACCAGCATTACTTTTCCCCGCTGGCACCTTTGCTGTGGCAGCAAAAGCTGGACATTTGTCTTTTTTGCTCTGGAGGTTTCCGAAAGCGAAAACAGGTGCTTTTGAGGATGGAGTCCGCAGGAAAGCAGAGAGGGCCAAATTGTCTGTGGCATTTGAAAGGGTTCCAGGAGGCAGTGAGAACCAGCATTACTTTTCCCCGCTGGCACCTTTGCTGTGGCAGGAAAACCTGGACGTTTCTCTTTTTTGCTCCTGAGGTTGCCGAAAGCGAAAACAGGTGCTTTTGAGGATGGAGTCCGCAGGAAAGCAGAGAGGGCCAAATTGTCTGTGGCATTTGAAGAGGTTCCAGGAGTCAATGAGGACCAGCATTACTTTTCCCGGCTGGCACCTTTGCTGTGGCAGCAAAAGCTGGACGTTTGTCTTTTTTGCTCCGGAGGCTGCCGAAAGCGAAAACAGGTGCTTTTGAGGATGCAGTCCGCAGGAAAGCAGAGAGGGCCAAATTGTCTGGGGCATTTGAAAGAGTTCCAGGAGGCAGTTAGAACCAGCATTACTTTTGCCCGCTGGCACCTTTACTGTGGCAGCAAAACCTGGACGTTTGTCTTTTTTGCTCCGGAGGCTGCCGAAAGCGAAAACAGGTGCTTTTGAGGATGGAGTCCGCAGGAAAGCAGAGAGGGCCAAATTGTCTGTGGCATTTGAAGAGGTTCCAGGAGGCAATGGGGACCAGCATTACTTTTCCCCGATGGCACCTTTGCTGTGGCAGCAAAAGCTGGACGTTTGTCTTTTTTGCTCCTGAGGTTGCCTAAAGCGAAAACAGGTGCTTTTGAGGATGGAGTCCGCAGGAAAGCAGAGAGGGCCAAATTGTCTGTGGCATTTGAAAGGGTTCCAGGAGGCAGTGAGAACCAGCATTACTTTTGCCCGCTGGCACCTTTGCTGTGGCAGGAAAACCTGGACGTTTGTCTTTTTTGCTCCTGAGGTTGCCGAAAGCGAAAACAGGTGCTTTTGAGGATGGAGTCCGCAGGAAAGCAGAGAGGGCCAAATTGTCTGTGGCATTTGAACAGGTTCCAGGAGGCAGTGAGAACCAGCATTACTTTTGCCCGCTGGCACCTTTGCTGTGGCAGGAAAACCTGGACGTTTGTCTTTTTTGCTCCTGAGGTTGCCGAAAGCGAAAACAGGTGCTTTTGAGGATGGAGTCCGCAGGAAAGCAGAGAGGGCCAAATTGTCTGTGGCATTTGAAGAGGTTCCAGGAGGCAATGAGGACCAGCATCACTTTTCCCCGCTGGCACCTTTGCTGTGGCAGCAAAAGCTGGACGTTTGTCTTTTTTGCACCGGAGGCTGCCGAAAGCGAAACAGGTGCTTTTGAGGATGGAGTCCGCAGGAAAGCAGAGAGGGCCAAATTGTCTGGGGCATTTGAAAGGGTTCCAGGAGGCAGTGAGAACCAGCATTACTTTTGCCCGCTGGCACCTTTGCTGTGGCAGGAAAACCTGGACGTTTGTCTTTTTTGCTCTGGAGGCTGCCGAAAGCGAAAACAGGTGCTTTTGAGGATGGAGTCCGCAGGAAAGCAGAGAGGGCCAAATTGTCTGTGGCATTTGAAGAGGTTCCAGGAGGCAATGAGGACCAGCATCACTTTTCCCCGCTGGCACCTTTGCTGTGGCAGCAAAAGCTGGACGTTTGTCTTTTTTGCTCCTGAGGTTGCCGAAAGCGAAAACAGGTGCTTTTGAGGATGGAGTCCGCAGGAAAGCAGAGAGGGCCAAATTGTCTGTGGCATTTGAAGAGGTTCCAGGAGGCAATGAGGACCAGCATTACTTTTGCCCGCTGGCACCTTTGCTGTGGCAGCAAAAGCTGGACGTTTGTCTTTTTTGCTCCTGAGGCTGCCGAAAGCGAAAACAGGTGCTTTTGAGGATGGAGTCCGCAGGAAAGCAGAGAGGGCCAAATTGTCTGTGGCATTTGAAAGAGTTCCAGGAGGCAGTGAGAACCAGCATTACTTTTCCCGGCTGGCACCTTTGCTGTGGCAGCAAAAGCTGGACGTTTGTCTTTTTTGCTCCGGAGGCTGCCGAAAGCGAAAACAGGTGCTTTTGAGGATGCAGTCTGCAGGAAAGCAGAGAGGGCCAAATTGTCTGGGGCATTTGAAAGAGTTCCAGGAGGCAGTTAGAACCAGCATTACTTTTCCCCGATGGCACCTTTGCTGTGGCAGCAAAAGCTGGACGTTTGTCTTTTTTGCTCCGGAGGCTGCCGAAAGCGAAAACAGGTGCTTTTGAGGATGGAGTCCGCAGGAAAGCAGAGAGGGCCAAATTGTCTGTGGCATTTGAAAGAGTTCCAGGAGGCAGTGAGAACCAGCATTACTTTTCCCGGCTGGCACCTTTGCTGTGGCAGCAAAAGCTGGACGTTTGTCTTTTTTGCTCCGGAGGCTGCCGAAAGCGAAAACAGGTGCTTTTGAGGATGGAGTCCGCAGGAAAGCAGAGAGGGCCAAATTGTCTGGGGCATTTGAAAGGGTTCCAGGAGGCAGTGAGAACCAGCATTACTTTTGCCCGCTGGCACCTTTGCTGTGGCAGGAAAACCTGGACGTTTGTCTTTTTTGCTCCTGAGGTTCCCGAAAGCGAAAACAGGTGCTTTTGAGGATGGAGTCCGCAGGAAAGCAGAGAGGGCCAAATTGTCTGTGGCATTTGAACAGGTTCCAGGAGGCAGTGAGAACCAGCATTACTTTTGCCCGCTGGCACCTTTGCTGTGGCAGGAAAACCTGGACGTTTGTCTTTTTTGCTCCTGAGGTTGCCGAAAGCGAAAACAGGTGCTTTTGAGGATGGAGTCCGCAGGAAAGCAGAGAGGGCCAAATTGTCTGTGGCATTTGAACACGTTCCAGGAGCCAGTGAGAACCAGCATTACTTTTGCCCGCTGGCACCTTTGCTGTGGCAGGAAAACCTGGACGTTTGTCTTTTTTGCTCCTGAGGTTTCCGAAAGCAAAAACAGGTGCTTTTGAGGATGGAGTCCGCAGGAAAGCAGAGAGGGCCAAATTGTCTGTGGCATTTGAAGAGGTTCCAGGAGGCAATGAGGACCAGCATCACTTTTCCCCGCTGGCACCTTTGCTGTGGCAGCAAAAGCTGGACGTTTGTCTTTTTTGCTCCGGAGGCTGCCGAAAGCGAAACAGGTGCTTTTGAGGATGGAGTCCGCAGGAAAGCA